>NW_010274893.1:0-6542 GCF_000690775.1 Eurypyga helias | reverse complement strand
CTAGCCGGAGTTAAACCACGATAGGAAGTCATGCTGCTGCTGAACTGTTACTTTTTAATATAATACAAAGACCTCTAGAGTCCCGATAGTGCTTTTAGCTACTCCATATAAGCAGAAAGCCTTATAAATTATAAACTTGCGTATTCATTTTTAAAACAGGTCTAAAAATGACAGCCCTAAAGAACCAATGGACTAGAGCAACAGAACTTAGCAAGGACACACGTTAGTCGGTAAGCAAAGGTTTATCCCTGAAGTGAACGAATCTCTATCCCCTCACTCCTATCCCTATCACATAAGGCCCTAATGCTTGAATAATTTCTGCAGGTAGAACTTTTGAAAATGTTGTCCTGCGTTCCCATGAGGATATTCACTAACTACAAACTCCTATTTTAGTACAGCCTCCCCAAAGAGGGCACTCTGTAATACCCTGCCATTTGAAGAGCTCTCCACAGAAGTGAGGCAAGACTGTTAACAACTTACAAACCAGTAACTGCTCGTGAAGTTGTCAGCAAGACCAAGTGAGTGCTGGGTTTATTTTTTCACCTTTAACTCTGCTCTTGGAACAGGTAATGACCAAGATCTTTGACAGCAGGCTTCCAGCTATCTTACCCTGTTTTAAAGTATTTCCAGGGCTGCATAATCCCACTTGCTTGCTAACTAGATGTTTTCTCCAGAAATCTATGAATAGTGAGAAAACAATCCGAGAAGGAAATGCCTTGCTTCCCAACCACCTCTCTCTTGGCTGTCACTTGCAGGAACAGCACTGGGTCAGGCTCACCAAGCTGAAACCAAAAATGTTTTTTTACAGGATTAGCTGAGCTAGTGCAGCTGGAAATGCTGTTCTTCAGCATTAGACAACTGTCCTTGGGTTTGTAACCCTGCCGGGAATAACAGATGCGCTCTACCTGCAGTCAAAGAAGGCATCCTTGGTCGTTTTAAAATCTAACTGGTCATCCAGGTGAAGCTAAGCGCCTTGTAAGGTGAGCAGCTAAGCCTTCTTCCTTGTAATTCTCTGCAGATAACAAAAGACTTGGTGGTACAAAATCTCCTTGGCACCCAGCGAGTGGCCTCCTTTTGCCGTAGGCACAATTTTTTCCTGCACACCCTTTCTTTTCATGGCTGTGTGTCAAAGCAGCGATTGTAGATCTTTCCTATGCTTGAACTCCTTCCAGTTAAAATCACGAGGGTCTTCCACCAGGCACTGACTGAAATTCAGTTTTTGGCATGAAGCAGCACTCTCCAGTACCAGTTGCTTTCGGTAGAACGTACATGCTGCGGTGAGACAGCAGCTTGCTCTTATCAGGGCAGGCACACAAATGATACTCCTCGCTTGACTTCCGTATGCTACAACTAGATGCGAGTGTCATTACAAGTATTTGTTGGGTGTACAATTAGAAGAGCACACGTAGCTAAGGGAAGAACCAACAGCGCTGGTCAGAAAAGGTTTGAACTCTGCTTTCTTTGCCACTGCACATCAGCCCCGCCCCGCTTGCTGGTGTCAAAAGACAGCAGGGGGCAGATGCAATCTGCCTGGATTTCCCAAGTACTTCTGAAAAAACATCTCCGCATAACCTTGGCTCAAAGTCTAGTGGATAGATGAAAGCATGAAGTGGGAAGAAATAACAAAATGCCACACTATCACGTACATAAATGGGGCTCTGAACCCAGAAATGCATTCCCCTTCCTTCTGCAAATACAGAGGGATACTGCCCACAGGCAAGGAAACAATAGCAGCCAGTGAAGTTGGGGAACATAAAAAGTCCTGAGCACCCCGAAGGCCCTTCTGTTTCGTTTCTTTGACTACACCGAAATGGCATCTCCGAACATGAGTAAACACCTCCTGCTGCGTGCTCTGGAGAGCTACTGTGTGCCACCAGTGCAGCCTCAGTGCCGTCAGAGCCGGGATACAAAGGAAGAACAGGCGCACAGGAGCAAGCTCAGAGCTGGCTGCTGCCGGGGCACGGTAAAGCTCAGCAACGCGTAAGCTGGGCAGTGATTCTTGGAGCTTTATACTGAACTCATTGTTTTGTTCTAGCTACAGAGAGGAAATTTGGAGTTTTGTAGGAAAGTACGTATGGAGTAGAAGCTGAGACAGAAGGAATAAAGGCACCAACCTGGAGCCAACCAGAACGCTCAATAAAGTTCTCCAGAGCGAAGCAGAAGGAAAGCAGCCTGGAGAGTATCTGCTGCTGCACCTGGCAGGTGCACCGGCACTCGCTTACTTTCATTCCACAGAGGGAAACACTCTTTGGTGGCTGGCATACGGGATTATTTTTGCCTCTAGCTTTGCACAGAAAAATCCACTCAGGTGTGGCGACGAACCCGGGTACGGGAATGTGAGCCAGTTCTGTCAGCAGAGAATAAAGGATGCGGCCGCGGCGATAACGTGACTTTTTCTGGAGAAAAGCAGTTGATGAAAAAATGTGATATCCTATTTCAGTAAAGGGAAGTCAGACTACAGGAAGACTGTGAGCTTCCCAGCTCTCAATTACATATTCACATATTCGTAAAGTTCCAGAAACACTTTATTTAAAAATGGAGTTGTAAATGCATATAATAAAATAACGTACATAATAAATGTAACAAAAATAAATAAGGAGAACATGTTCATACAAAATAAGAACAGAGTAATGCAAAATGCTTAATACAGAACACAAAGGTATAAACGCCTGAAGGAACACAAACGAAATCTCGCATGAAGAGCCTGCACCTTTAATCCTTCCGAACCGTTTCTTACTTTGCACTTGAGTCTGCAAAAAATCATGTTTCCAAGCATTAAACAAAAGCAGGAATTATGGTGATGGTTTGGTACACTTGGTTTTCAATACCTAGCTCCAGTTTTGATTTATTTTTGCCCTTCTGCACCTTCTAAAAGTTGTCTTGTAGCCTCTGTAAACTAGTGTAGTTCAGGCTTCCATGGTTAGCTGGAGTAGAGCATATTGAGTCATACGTGAAGGCTGTTTGCTTTTAACTTTTTTTAAAGAAAATATGAAATCCATTATACAACAGATTAGTGGTTTTGTTTTTACATCTCTACAAAAAAACTTTTTGCATTTTTATTAACTGGTCCAACTTTCACTGACTTCTGAAAGCCTGTACAATTTAAAAGTGTACAGAAAGTATTTTTTTTTAAACAAATGTCATATAGGATTATTGCTGAAATATTAAAGACCATTTCATAAAAGCTGCAAAACTGTATCTTTAACCTTAATATATAGAGATTGATGCAAACATAGGAAAATTCCAGTCTATTAGTTACATTTAACAGAAATAACATTCCTCCAAATTACAGTGTTCTGGAAATACAAAGTAATTTACTTTTATTTTTATTATTATTTCCAAATGTTAAGTTACTGGGACAACTAATAAGGAAAATAGGCTTATATAGGAAACTTTAAATAGACTTGCTTTTCAGTGGCAGAAGCAAAATGTCTAAGTTAGCAGTGGTCTTCCAGAATCCTTTTAAATACGTAAGACAGAGACAGCTTTACTAGCACGACTACGGGAAAATATACAGAAGCAAATAAAATCATTTGCTTGGGAGTGCATCTATCGATCAAGCAAATTATGACAACGCTATTTCCAAGTCCCCTAAAGAAAATTTTACATCTCTCGATCATTCCAAGGAACAGTAATTTCCTCTGTAAGCTTATGTTGCATTTAAATTGGCAAGAACCCATTTGCCTCAATATGCTTTAAGATGTCCCACATTGCTGTTGGTTTAAAATTGTTTCCTAGTTTCAACAAACATTTGGACAGAAATGAGATATGAAATACTTCTACTTTCATTAACATCAAAAAGACATTTGAAGAAGATCAAAAAGTGCCAAATAGTTCTTTGAGAAAGTGGATTAAAACACTGCAATGATAATACAAGGACAGTATTACCAGTTTTCTATGTACACCAAAACACTGCTTGCTGTTTAATGATATCGATATGCTCACCTTCCACTCCCAGCAAATCTTAGTGCAAACATAATGTGTGAACTTTGTAAACCCCAAGATAATTTATGCAGCAACAAGGTTATATAAACCACAGAACTGTGTGAGATTTTCAGTACACAAGAATGAATGCTTTCTGAAATCTGTCTTACCTTTTGCAGTAACGTGTCATTGTAGTCAAAGATAATGTTTCCTATATAAATCATCTAATTCAGAATCAAACGTAACTGTTCAACAGTTCTGTACAAACTTTAGTGGAGGAAGTCCATTCTTTAGAGCAGCTTGGCAAAGAGATTTGGGGTTTCAGTAACATTACATGTTAGACTGCTTGCATGGCTTTTTAAAAGAAATAAATCTATTAAGGGAAAACTGCTGATATAATAATTCTTTTGCAAAGCACACAACCACAAAGGGCAAACCTGCCACAATCTGCTTTCCTACACTGGTATCTATGCATATCTTTATGATCTGAAAAGGATTTGTGTGACAATCAAAGCATCTCACAGTTAAAGAAAACTGGTTTAATAAAACAACTGTTGTTTGACCAAGCCTTTTTTTCTGTTTGTTTGTTTTAATTATAAAACCAATATTCTAATTTTTCCTTTATTCCTAAACATTCCACATGAAAGGTTTTTGTATCAACACTGAGATGTCACTCACGCAGGGTGGCATCTTCCTCTTCCCCATCTGGGTTAAACCTATTGAAATGTATGCTGAAATCTGACTCGGATTCAGCGTTCTCAAATTCAGCTGCAACAGGGACGGCGGCGGGTCGAAGAGCCCGAGCTTCGGGCTGGCAGTTTGGCTGCACTTGAGGGCGGGTACTCTGGGAAACGGGACTGGACTTCGGCTTCGGCTGAGATGGTAAGATGGGGCTGCCGAATCCCAAGTTGCTCAGAGCATCCAGGGTACCATCAGGGTCGATCATAGCATTAATTGCTAAGCAATCAAGAAAAGATGGAAAGGATAGGGAAGAAACCATAAAACCTACAATTTGTTACCATAAAAAATAAGAAAATCCTGTTCTTAGACATTTCTTTTTATGATGACAGACATGAGCTTTTACGTGTGCTGCCCACTGCAAAGGAGTGGTATATTCAACATATACGTAGCCGATAAATTAATTTAAAAGCATTTACATATATTAAAACCTTAGATGACATGAAACCGCACAAACTAAACACTGCCTGTTGTGTGGGCAGGAAAAAAAGATGGCAAACCATCTCTGATTAGCTTTATAGGAACTTAAAGATGGGATTTTTAGTCATGCTTAAGGGCCTTTTTCTCTAATATTACCATTATGTTATGCTTCGTTCAGTCCCACACCCCAAATATCCATAGCTGCTAATTCCATGGCTGAATGAAATCTGTGTCCAAGAGCAACAGTTTATAACTTTTAATGCTTAATGACGTACTTATTGTCCCTCTCCCTCCACACAGTGAGGGCAAGCTGAAGCACCTAGTACACTTTCATCTTACTGCACTATTAACAGATTGTCACATTTAACAGAACCTCTCTCTTTTTTTATTTCCCAAACTGTACTAACATGTATTCAAACACCACTGCGCACACAAGGAACTTGTTTGGCTTCTTTCTCTGGGCCTTATTACTTCAGATGTGCTTTAAACACAACACAATTTGTAATACAGTAACATTTGTAATAACAGCTGAGCATGATACAAATACTGATTTGTCTATAAAGGTGGCTAATGAATGCTCCTCATTTTTTAAAATAACATCTTACTGTAAGATTAAGTCTGAATACTAAAAAATAACAAATACAGGAAATTTACAACAAATACAATGGTGATTATGTATAAGCACGGACCACTAATCCATTTGACCACTCCAAATTGAACAATAATCTATGTACAAACCATACGCCAGTAAGATTGCAACTTCTTTTTAAAATACAATCCTTTTTTAAGTTAATTCTGATATATGGAATATATGTCTAAATAGCAGACCTTATAAGCACAACATACTACTTTATGTTATACACAGGTAAGTTTCTGCACATGAAAAGCACAGTAACTTTTCTATTTTGTAGTCTGTGGGCTCCACAGTTACTAAGAGTGGAATCAAACCTTCTGAAGGGAAGATGTCACGAGTTAATCCTAAATTTTCATTTTATTGTATCAGATAAAGGTGGCTGGTGGTTTGTGTTTGGTGGTGGTTTTTTTTTTTTTTTTTTTGAGATTCCTATACGTTATGGTCCCAGTGCATTCCTTATACTGAACTGCACTACATTTGACAGCATTACTGATGTGCAAAGACTATTTTATAAAACCTAATCTCAGGATTCTATCACCTATGCTTCAGTATTTACCCATCAAAATATTTCTATTAAGAATGGTTCATAAATAATTCCTTCAGGATTCTCTAGACTGTTTCATTTTTAGTTGAGCCTTTTCTCACCCATATAAAAAGATACCATCCCTTTCCTGTTTTACAATAATTCAGTTAGTTATGTTTCTTTACCAAATGTGCCAGCTGTTACATGCTATTAACGTACATAACTGACACTGTGAATATATTTTAAAATAATGTGATAACTTTGTTTCATGATGTACATATACAGAATCATAGAATCATAGAA
>NW_010274892.1:0-1622 GCF_000690775.1 Eurypyga helias | reverse complement strand
TCCAATGTACTTGAAAAAGCCTTTCCTGTAGTCCTTGCATCCCTACATCCCTTGCATCCCTACATCCTCTGACAACATTCTTGTATTCCTCCCAAGCGGTCAGCCCCTTCTTCCATGTTCTATATACTTCCTTCTTCCGCTTAAGTTTATTCATTAACTCCCTGCTCATCCATGCAGGTCTCCTAGCCCTCTTATTCCCAAGGTTGCTGTGGAAATCTGGGGGGGTTTGTTTTTCTCACAACTTCATATGTTTCTGCCTTAAATGTTTGTTTGCTTGAGAGAGAAAGATCTTTATGACAGACTTCTGAATGTCACCTCAAGCATTCACCAAGTATCATTCAGTGGCAGCAGCATGCTTTGGATATCATAGATAACCCTGTGTGGATGATGTTAGAATTTCTTCAGTAAGATCTAATGAAAGAAATATCATGAACCTGTACTTTCTCCTAAATCCAGTATTTGGAATAAAATGGTGTAGAACATGTCCACTGTTTGCCCCAAGCTTACTAAGTGTTTTAAGAATCTGAAAGGTAGTTTGCTTTCCAGAAGGAAGATGCATAACAGTTTTCTGGTAGTAACTCACAGCTGTATAGATTTCTACAGTAACATTTGTCCTGTAAAAGCCTTACAGAGTCAGCACTGTCTTCAGTGACCTACAGATGTTTTCCCCTCTCCTGCCCCCTAACAGCAATTAGATTGTCTATATTTGCTATCTAGTAACTGACTGATTATGACATTTATGTGCTCTATAAAACGCTGTTTCTCTCCTCACATGGCAAACTGAACAGCAGTGTCCTTACAGGTATACTGTTCTGCCTCTCAACTACAACAATGACAAGTTGGACTGGTTGGGCTGAGGAGATGATACCAACAATTTCACAACTCTGTTATTGGGATTTCTGTGACAGAAAACCCTCTTATATTGTTCTAGATTTGGTTTGGGAGTAATTTATGGACTGCTGGGTTCTTTCTCCCTATTTCCAATGGCAGCATGTGCTATGTGACTCAGCAGAGGGAAGGCATTTAAAATAGCTGTGGAATGTGTGACCAAATGGGCATGGAGCATCTCAGGTATATTCTGTCCTTCAGAACCTTACTGGCACAGACACTGTAAGGTCTGCAGGTACAGGAGGGGCTTCTATTCCTCCATTTGCCTGTTGAATGCTACATCAATGTAAGTAAGTATTGCTGCACGCATTCAGACAAGTACTGCTGGCAGAACTGCTGAGCAAGTTAGTGCAGGTGATCACTTGATGCACATTTGGCGAGTGATGTCCTTTCCCAGAAAGCCTGTAAATAAAAAGCTACTTGCTTTCTCCATCTAGTTGTCTGTGGGCTCTGTCCAGTTAGCTGAAACAAGGTTTCTGTGCGATTTCCATGCAGTGTTTGTTTTACTGAATAAACATATTTGCCCACATTTTGAGAAACAACATCGGCAATAACTGCAAGTGATGTAAAATATGGGCACTGCAATGAGAGCTTAAATTCCTTTTTCTATGATTCTGATGGGTTTATGATGGAACTTCTTTGCAGGGACTCCTTGTTCAGAGAGAGAAATCATCTCCATGATGTACTAAAAATATCTGGATATATCTGGAAATGTGTGTGTATATATATATATA
>NW_010274891.1:0-968 GCF_000690775.1 Eurypyga helias | reverse complement strand
GTTGGCCCCGGTCACCAGAACGGAGCGGATGCAAAGCTCTCCCATATCACTTCTCCTCTCTCTGCTCCAGCCTGCATTGTTTGCCCAGCTCCCTAATCCTTCTTTATAGCATGTTCCACGGCCACCCCACCCACCCAGGGCTTGCATAAAACCTTGGCTCCAGGTACAACCCCTCTGGCTCTTCGAACTCTCTGGGACACAGCTCCTGGCCAGGAGCCAGCCCTCCTTACCAAAGGGCAAAAATCCCTTGGCTCTTTCAGGCAAACTCAACTGACCTTGAGAAACCTGGCCCCATAATCCAGGAGCTACCAGCCGGCCTGCCCAGGAGAAGCTGTCATGGGTGAGGAGGGAGGGAGCAGCCTGTGGATGTGGGATGCCCTGTGACTCGGCAGGGGCTAGACAGGCTTCCCATGTCATGCCAGGTTGTGCCCAGATGCCCCCGAGCTGACATTCTCTGCCTTGCTCTGGCCAATTCCCATTCACTGTCTGTCCCACAAAGACCTGTGGATCAGAGCAAACCCAGCGTGCTCTTCTGGCAGTAGGTCTACGTGGATCTACATGGCCTGCACATCTCACCTCTGCTGTTCATGCACTCCATGCCTTCGCGTGCTTCCTCTCTATGCACTCAGCCGAGCAGCTGCCCCCTCCTTCTGACGTGCTGGGGCCATCGCTCTTCTTGGGACCCCCACTCTCTGCCTTCTCACTCTGCAAATTAATTCATGTTATTGTGCCTCCCTTTTGCAGCTCTTCTCAAGCTTTTTTGGGGAACGATGAAAGTTTAGGGGTTTGTCCAAAAGCTCAGGTGAGCTTACGCAGCCACACCTGGCTGTGCAGTCTTATCTGAAAGCCAAAGCCTGAAGCTCCGTATCAACACGCGTCAGCTCGCGTGGCATGCTGCCATCTGTGCATTCTCGACGTGCAGCGTCACCTCAGCTGGCTGCCCTCTCGCTCCCCCAAATGAGAGACCG
>NW_010274890.1:3427-5147 GCF_000690775.1 Eurypyga helias | reverse complement strand
CAAACTTGCGGAGGGTGCACTCCATCCCACTGTCCTAGTACATGGCTATGAAATTAGCGGAGGCCAGAAAAGCAGTACATCCTGAGAAATACAGGAAGCGATGCAACTGAGAAACTGGACCATCTTTGTTTCCTGAAGAATCTCTGAGTCTCTCCCTAGCTCTAAGACAGACCTTCCCATGTGTGATAAACTTACTGCCATGCAAGTGTCTTTGAAATGGATCCATTTAAAAAGCAAGTTCTTTTTCATGAATTGACATTTTCCACTAATTAATATAAAAAGAACAGGCAAGCCATAATTAGGTCTTATTGGAGCCAGAATTTCCAGGATCAGCAGCTGTATTTGCCAGTGTTTCTGTCTTGCTTGTGCTGGTGCTGCTAGCAGCATAGTTGTTGGCACAACACCAAGCAGATTAACAATTACCGTGCTAATAAAACTTTTTCCTTCTTTTCATTGCAACTATTAAACAATAGATATAAAGTTACATAATTTAAAACTAATTACACCTTTTTCTATATCTCTTTTCTAAATTACTACTTCAAATTGCTTCAGATAACTAAATATCCTGTGGGGGAGATGCTAACAACTAAGGATGCCCGTTAGCTAAAGGCATTGTAGCACCTGCTGAATTTAACATTATGCAATGTTTCTGTATCGCAGGATAAATGGGGTCAGGTGAAACCCATACCACAGGAAACCACTGCTTCTAATTGGCAAGCCCAACATGCACCTCTAAAAAAATTGTTTAAATAAAAATAGGCAACTGACACTTGTCACCCTGTGTTCTGGGTCAGCATCAAAGGTAGCTGCAGCGTGCACTAGTGCCTCGGGACAGACAGGCCCATCACAGGTCCTTGGGCTGTGCAAATTGCTCCTCCTGCTCAGAACTGAAATGAAGGAGTCACAGAGAAGACAAGATGATGTGCCTCAGCCCCACTTCCTCCAATATGCATGTGGGGAATCACTCCTTCTGCCTCCTCTCCCCCTGCTCCAGACACCTTTTTTAATGCATATTCTTTTTTACTGGCACAGGAAAATTGAAAAGAAAAAGAAATTGAATGCAAAGCAGTCAGAAGATAAGAAAAATTGCACAAGATGACTGGATAGGTATTAAATTTCACTTCAA
Source organism: Eurypyga helias (assembly GCF_000690775.1). Lineage (NCBI taxonomy): Eukaryota > Metazoa > Chordata > Aves > Eurypygiformes > Eurypygidae > Eurypyga > Eurypyga helias. The sequence goes on along the minus strand of NW_010274890.1, from coordinate 4,021 downwards.
AACTGGCAACTTTAAGGAGGCCATTGCAGCATATCTGATTTTTTTAAATAAGCTGTCATCTGTACAGTATTTTTCTCATTAAAAAAGAAAATCATTCTGCCTTAGACTCAATACAATTTCACCTATACTAACATGGAGAAGAGATGCTTTTCTTTTCATGCCTCAAGGCTCTGATAGTTGTTTCATTAAATCAGAGTTCTGTCATTGCTTCTGTGAAGAGAGGAACTGAGCCTAGTTTTCATGCTCCTTCCCTCTCCTCCCTTTTTTAAAAAAAGAAAAAAGCAAATTTGCGCAAGATAAAGAACAGACTAAGAAAGCAAATCCTATTCAGAAAATTCCCTATAACTTAATTAATTTCTCAATTACACTAATTGAAAAGAACAATAATAAGAGATTGTGTATTTCGTGGCAATTGAAAGGAAATGTTTAATTACGGCGTGTAAGTAAAATGACAGCTTAAAGCATTCTTGCAAGCAACAGTTCTCTTTGGGGGGTAATTAGTGAAAAATAGATAGTAAACAGATGATAGCTTTTAGGCCAAACAAATCACTTCAGTTCCATCTCATCATAAAGAACTATAAAAGTGAACCTATC
>NW_010274890.1:0-3414 GCF_000690775.1 Eurypyga helias | reverse complement strand
CAGGAAGCTTACTTTTTATTTTGATCTATGGTTGATTATTTTTTTATGGTGAAAATGTCTGTATGCTAAGCAGAGTAGCAGTGAAGAAAGCAGATTGTAGAAAGATCTCTGGATGCGTGACTTCAGGTATTCAGTGACTGTGGGTTGGACAGGTGAGCTTATTATTTTGCCGCTACTGAAATAAGATAGCCAAATGATTGCTTGGCAGGTTCACAGTTTAGTGTCTTTGCTGAACACAACCAGACCTCTGGTCATTTGAGAACCATCTGTGCTTGCTCATTTTTGGTATATACGATTATTCTCACAGCTAATCATCCTATGACTAAATGTTAAGGTTAGCACTAATTTCCGAGTTAGACCAAACATTCAGTGAGAGATTTTCCTTTGGTGCCTCGACAGCCAGATCAAAAGTTCAACTGGCTCATGTAATAACCTGCCACGATAGGCAGAGGACTACACAAAAATGTGAAATGGAAGTCGTTCCTTTTTCCAGTGTGCTTGGGGGAACACATACAAGAGAGGGACAGGGATTTGAGTGGTCCCTATTTGCAACATGGAGAAACTTCAACATGCAAACCCCTTCTTTCTCTTCCAAATCACCTCAGTCAAAGCTAGGGTGAAAATGATTGTAAAAGGGTGAACTCTACAATCACCAGATATGCAGTAACCCTTGCAAGGTGTACACCAATGTTTCTCGATTGCTGGTTGAATTTCCAGTGGAGGACAAAATTCCCCTTTGGCCAAGTACATGAAACCAACTCAAGCCCTCCAGTAAGAATCAGGAGCCCAAAGAAGTTATTTTTAATATTAGGACAGGATCAATGAATCTGCTCCTGTACAGATGAATAAGATGTTGTCACGTGGAAGAGAATGAGCATTGCAAATAGGAAATACATAGTAGCAGCTACCTAAGATAATGTTCTTAAATGTTGTGTGGAACTGAATAGAAGTTGAGCTTAAACACTTTAGGAATATATATCCAGAATTCTTTATAGCTTGGGAAGGTGTTTTTGACCTTTCTCTCCTTTCTGTCCTCCAGTAATCTAAAAACCATTCAGGTCTTCAGCCAAGGGCAGTAGGTAAAAGCTTAGACATATGTTGTGTTTGCATAACGTGAGGAGCTTACGATAATGAGGAATACTCTTTAGCAAGATAGGATTCCCTTACTGTAGAAGAGACATGGTGACCATGTTCTAGCTGCTGATAGCTGAAGCTGCAGACCAGAGGCATCAGCACAGCTAAAACAGAACAGCAGACCCAGTACGTTACTCTTTGGTTCTGTAACTGTGAATTGAGGCACACTAACGGTTGGAGGAGGAAATAACTTTGGGGACCTTTTATCACCCAGCTCACTGGTGTATTAAGGAGCATTGTTTGCAGTCAGAGACCGAAAAGATGCATGTTTCCTGCGGTACCTCCATGCTCTGCCTAGGCTCCTGCAGTCAAAAGATGGCTGGAACAAAATTAGGGGTTCCCCATCTTTTGTGAGCAGGAATACTACTGATTTTACCTCCTTTACACAACAGTGTGTCAGGAGTAATGCTTGCATCTGGTGACGAATTAAAGAGTTAAAGAACAGAAAAATGCCAGGTTCTCGGAATAAATGTGACAAGAGAAAATTGAATCGAAAATCTGTTAAGTAGCCATTTATAAATATAAGCTATACAGTTCTTTGCATTCCTTTCCCATTAATCTGTAACTTAATGTATTTTATTATTATTTTAACATAGAACACACTTGCAAAGTTAGACTGGAAGTTCTTGCAAAAGGAAGAAAGTGTGACCTGCTGTCTGTGTTTGTCTCATGTTATTCAAATTATTTCTGAGAGAATCAAGCCCTGGGGAATTTTTTTCAGACATTATTTCTATTTATACAGATTAGATTATTCATTCAGCAAACAGAAGCAGTATCATGTGATATTTAGATATACAACCACAAAGCTCAGCTAGTGAGTTGGAACTATTGAATATTGGGTTAAGAGATCATTTTAAAAGCTTGTAAACAATCTATTATGTAATTTCTCAAATCGTTGACTGAAAAAAGCAAATTCATTTACTATTTCCTATGAGAGGGAGATAGATACCATAAAAAGGGGGAAATGTGCTATATGAAATGACACATTTCTGGGGGGAGGATGACGACATGTAACTTGTGCATACCATTTTAATGGCATTGCATAGTAGAATATATGGAATTTAATTGTAACAGCTTATAAAATGTTTTAGAAAAGTAGCTGCTTTAAAATATACAAGATTTTCATTCAAAATAGTATCTGCAAATGTAAGTTATGGGTTTTCATTATGTTGTCTTTGTACAGAAATTTACAAATCTTAAAAATCTTTAATCTTAAAAAGTATATTTTGTTGAAAGATTATTTTTTAAAAGTGATGTTACTCCCTTTTTTGTAAGGAGGGAAAACTGTTCCCCTTTGTAGAATCACAGAATGGTTTGGGTTGGAAGGGACCTTAAAGATCATCTAGTTCCAAGTCCCCTGCCATGGGCAGGGACACCCTTCACTGTTGTTAATATACAACCCAAAGAAGAGCACTTAAGAATTCCCCTTTCTATTTACAGTTATCATTATGCTGCAGAGTGAAATCTCAACCAATTAAATACAGATACATTGCTTAAAAATTAATGCCTGTGAATTTCTGGTCACATGAAACACCAGTTTGCATTTTTTAAATTCCTTCATTAATGTAATTTGGTTCATAATTCAACATTCAGTTGAATAGCAAATTTAAGCACAGTAGACGTTACAGATATTTCCATGAATTGTAAACCAGGAATTGAAGTTTCCTGTCTATTTAATAGTTTGTGTAATTCCATGATTATTTACTTTCCAAGCCCACTTATGCATTGAATAATTATGAGAAAGAGGCAATAAAACCTCTCATGTAGTTAATATGGCAAAGCCTCTCCCCAGCTGTGACTCTTTGCAAATGTGTAATCATGGTGCAGTTCAGACCATACAGCTCTCGTTTTCTCCAGACCTGTGTATTAATGCTGCTTGTGAGGGAGGACGATATTTTTAATACTAAGCCCACTTTCCACAAAGCTGAATTTTCCACCAAAAATATTAACCTTTCCACACTTCAAGAAAATTATATACATTTTCCATTAAAAAAAAGAAAAAAAGAAAAAACCTAAACCCTAAAATAGATAATTTTGGTTTAGTTTAAAGCATTGCGTATTTCATTTTGGATAGCTTCAATATTAAACTTTATTTGCTTAAACAACCATTGCAAATACTGTCCCTTCTGTTCTGTATCTCTGGATCCTTGTTGAACCTCCCTTGTTTTCTTAAAAGTTTGTCCGTTTTGATACCTCCTGCAGAGAAGTGAGGGGCCTAAAACTCCCTGGATGGGTAAATGAATATCAGACTCAAGACTACAGACTTAGGGAAGAGTGGCT
>NW_010274889.1:0-4373 GCF_000690775.1 Eurypyga helias | reverse complement strand
AAGCCTGTAGCGATGCCCAATGCCTGTAGCGATCCTCCAATCCTGAGCAACATAGATTGCCTCAGAGTGCTCAGTAGTATTTTGGGAAAAATACTATTGCAGTTAAATGTTGGTTCAGGTCAGACTGCCAGCTGAAAACATACTCCAAACCATTATGCAATTTTTTTAAAAAACAGAACTTTAGTGTGGCATACTCTCAAATAACAGCTAATTAGCACCTATGTAAACCTTTCCTCTGGCAGATATTAAGCAACAAAGTTCTTCGGTCTTCTCTGACAGGAAGATAGGCTGTTCTATTTTACATTGTAAGTATAGTTAATATTCCATTAAAAAAACCTGAGTGCATCTGGCAAAGAACTAACATGAAATGACAACTGTCTTGTTGGCTACTTGCTCAAAGAATCCTGTTTTAGCAGAAAAATGGAAAAAAATATGCAATCCCTCACTAGACAGAAACCAAAAGTCTAAAAATAATTGGTTAATAAATATAAAAATATACCAAAGAACTCTTACCGCTGCTTGTCAGTATGAAAGGCTGCGTGGGATGCACAGCAATACAGCGGATGTAATCTGAATGTGCTTCAAACATGTGAACTCTTTCCAAGGTGTTATAATTAAAAACTCTAATTTGCATGTCATCCTACGAAAGACAAAAGCCACTATTAAATCAGGACTCTATAAACACTGTATATTCAATGCAGAGTAGCTACAAAAAACATTCCACTACTAAAGAGTCTTGAACAACAAAATGTTTAAGAAAATGTATTTTCCGTACCTCACTAATGATGACACAAACTAGACTTTGGTTTGAAAGTCTAAGTCCTATTCCAAGGCATTTATGAGATAGAAAAAAATGGAACAAAGATTTCATTTTTAAAAGATATATTTAAAAATAGGGTTTTGATTTAAAATTAAGTGCAAAAATGGTTTTAAATTTTTTAATGCTTTGTGTGAAAATGAAAAGCAAAGTTCCCCAACATAAAATTTACAGCTATGTTAATGCTGTGAGGGCAGGTGGAAAGAAGTTCTCTCTCTAAGTCAAGTGGAAGCTTTCAGAAGTGACCATGACCTCCAAGGCCATCAGAGCAAACAGATAAACTCCATGCTACTTATTTTATCTGCTGCCTTCACTTTTCCACTCTGTCTTTTCCTCTTTCACACAAGGACCTGTTTAAGCAACACCACCTACAGACACTATTCAGAACGGCAGAAAAGTATGTTCTTTTGAGAGCAGCCTATCAGCATAATGAACACAGAACATACAGAATAAGCAGTGACTCATGTCACACTGTTGTACAGCCATTAAGACCTGGCCATGCTGCTGAAAGCAGTCGTCTTGCCCTTTCCTTACCATTTTTGGCTACTGCATTGCCGCCTCCCTTGGGAAAGCTACGACAAATACAGCCACACACTGAATCAGATCAAGAAACTGATTCAGGTGAAATGAAATGAATAAAAATAAAAATGGAGACTGTCATCAGTTACTAATCCAGTTCCCAGGTAGGTGTTTGAACTCCAGTGCTGCCAAAGAGGCAGCGTCGTACTCAGGAAACAGCGCTAACTTGGGTAACTGGGTGACGGCAGCACAAGACGGTGACGTGACAAAGCTTTCACTCTGTGTATAGGGCAGAAGACTAGAAAAAACAACTTGAGACAAAATGTTAGGCATTACCTCAGTTTAGACAAAAAAACATTCATTCCATCAAGAAAAACATGCTACCGAGATTAGAAGAAGTCTACTGCTCTCAAAGCCCACTCACTGCATAAAAGCAGTTTTTTTCTAGACTTAAAACTCTAAAAAACCAGATTTTTAATATAAGCAAGAAAAATAGTAGAAAGTTAACTTCTAATTCATCTTGCCTATGACAGTCAATCGTTTCATCCTAAAGTAGCGCTACTAAGATTTAGTCAAAATTGGGTGCTGAATGTGTTCCAGTAGCAGTTGAACCTAGATCCACCTTGCCCGAAAGGCAGGATTAGCCACCAGAGTAGGCTGCTCTCCTTTCAAACTAAAAGTTCAAGTTTCTAAGCTTACTCAGAGGAGAAAATTTCTGGGAAACTGTAGTGAAAATTCCTTTCTCTTCTACAAATGCATATCAAATCCTATTATTCTGTGATGTACAAAGGAATGGCATGAAAATAAATTAGATAAAGTTCTACTGCATATGGAAATCGCAAGAGGACGACAACTTACAGCTCCTGTAACAACCCAGTTCTTTCTTGCTACGAATTTGGCAGCTCTCACTGGCAGGTCGCACACTTCAAAAGTCTTCACCAGAGTCTAAAAATAAAAATAGTAAGTTTATAGCACTGGAGAAAAGATCAGTTTTGAAACCAGCTCTTTACCTTTTCTGCCTTCAGTAACTTTCCAAGAACCCTACACCACAACATGCATGCTTTCTAGAGGGAACATACCTCTCGAGGACGGGAGATACTTGCCTGTTCTGTTCTTTTAACGTCACCTTTACGTTGTCCCTTCATTCTTAACTCATTCTTAACTCAATCCCTCCTCCAAATATTTTTGGAGCTGCTGCCCAATTTCCATTATACTTGACAGACAGGCAGAAGTGTAACAGTTCCCAGAACCTTCACAAATACAGAGGGCAGGCACAAGACAAAGCAGCTAATCTTTCAGAAGGAAAGGCACTAGCTTGCAAGGAATCCACAAAGGAGGGAATTCTAGAAAAATAAATTCATAGGAAATGAAACATCTTTAAAGTCACAGCTCAAGATATTCCTTGTCTGTTATAGTGACTTTGTAATAAGACAGGGGAGAGAGAGCACCGTCAATTAGTGGCAGTGATCTAAGGTTCTTCTTGTGTATCTACTATTGAAAAAATAGATTTTATACATCTTTCAGTCATAAGGATTTCACAATAAAGGAAACCAAAATCATCACCTGTGTTTCATGGTTCCAAACACAGACACTGCCATTGTAAAGGCTAGCCAACATCCATGGTTCCGTGGGATGCAAGTCTACACTCTTCACCCGGTCAGACCGAGCGGTTAATTTCCGTTTTATATCAAGTCGGAGAGGCTAGAGAGAAAAAGAATTGAGAACAAGTTATTCAACATAAAATTGGCACAGAAATATGATGGAAGAAGGAAAGCTGAAGTTAAATGTTAAAATAAAAGGAGTCAATCCTGCTTTTCAGGCAGACAGAAGATGACTACTCTTTTCTATCCATCAGCTTATTTGGTTTTGTACAGGTTTCTGGAAACATCACATCCCCCCACCAATGTCAATGGGTCCATTTACTTTACTTTTGTGAAATTCAGATTTTTTTCATAATGTAAAAAGTATCTCCAGCACAGCCAAAAAAACAAAAAGGCACTACATATCTTCCTGGTGTCCCTGAACTACTAAAGCAAAGTGAATTTGCATCCAATAGAAATAACAGAAAGTGAATCTTCCTGTTACTTCACCCGAAAAACCAGGTGACAAAGCCAGTTATCACTACAGAACACAACATCTGTCCATTATAAATCTACTTCTGTTCACAATTCCAACACTGAATTTTAGAATGAAACAGTATGTTGTAAAAACTATGAGGAAGGAATAGTTCAAGTCTTTCCCTTATGAAAAAGGCTTTGGCTTTCCACTTTCATCACTTGCAATGTAAAGTTAGAGTATTTAAAGGGCATGAAGCATAGCAAAGTGATTTAATTAAATATTTGAGGCATTATAGATTCATTTAGACACTGAAAGACTACTGAGCTCAGTTAATGCTTCTGACATTTTATCTCAGAGAACCTAATGGGTAATATCTGATCAAAGAATGCTGCATGTTTGTAGTAGCAGAATAAAATTAATAAAACCTGCAGTTACATACATTACACACTGCAAGGAGAAAAAGATACCTAGCTATCGTGAAGTCTATGGACATGACACCTGATGGCAGAAAATGAACTTGTGATTTATTTCTCCTGCCATAAATACCAGAAAAGTAGGCAGGACAATTTCATGTGATTCTGAGCTTTTTTTTACTGGACTTATTACTACCTTGTAAGGACCAGATTACGGCCGATTTAAGAGTTTAACTAAAACACGTAGTCAAAACACTTGGACAACCGTTAGGTCTGTTTGATGCATACCACAGTGGTTACACAGCCCAAGGGACCTGCTCTGCACAAGCATAATGATGCTAGGGGCGTTTCAAGTGCTTTCTTAGTCAGTTAAATCACAGACTACTACTACGACTTCTTCAGATAGCATGGGAACAGAGAAGCTCGGGTCAAACAGCGCAAGAAGACCCTGTGTGGACGACCCTGCGTGGTCTGCCCAGAGCCAAACCCAGCTCCTAAGACAAGGCCAGAAGGGTGCGGAAAGGCCCCGCGACGTCCAGGCCTGACTCCCGGCTCGTCCTGGCGGG
>NW_010274888.1:40523-54305 GCF_000690775.1 Eurypyga helias | reverse complement strand
CAGGGAGAGGAAGATTTGATTCATTTTTCAGGTGGTTTTCTTTTTTTTTTAAAGTTGTTGGTTTAGTGGGGTTTTCTTGTTTATTTGCGTTGGGCTTTTGGTTCAGTTTGGGTTGGTTGGGGGTTTTTTAAGCGCTAGACGGGGACCTTCTCTCCCTATCCCCCTCTCACCCTCGACAGAGTGGGAGAGGAGGAGGGGACCATGCCACACAGCCATTGCCAGCATGCTGCTGGGAGGCCAAAGCCCTGGGATCAGTGGATGGATCCATGGTCGAGCATGAAACTCAGACTCAGCACAAGAGTCTCTGCTTGAACAGACACATCTGAGCAGCGTAGGGGGTGGCACTTACCCCTCGCGTCCAGCAATGTGTTGGGGGTCCTAGAGCTTGGATCTCTTGGCAGAGCAGGCTACACTGACAATGGGCTGCTCTTGACACTTATTTGGTCCCCATGAGGAACATGCCTGGCTTTTGGGTTCGCACTATGTTTTGTCCTCCCTATCGAGACACCTCATTTCCTGGGAGGTGGAGGGAAAATACAGCAGCACAGGTGCCCTGCACCATAGGAAAAGCTTGGATTGCCCCACACGGCTTTGTGCTGGACAGGAACTCTGTAGTTCTGTCTTTGACAGTCCTGAGATCTGATCTCCATTTGGATGTGTTTCCATCAAATCCCCTGCTCAGAGAAGACCCCTGCAAACATAGGGAGGTCCTGCAAAGAGCAGGCAAGCACAGGCACTCTGCTTGATGCAGTCTGATTTGGCCCCTGCCTGCAGGGAACTAAGTGGACTTGCACCCAGGGGCCAGAGAGCTCCATGCTTCAGTCCACAGAGTCTCAGGCCTCCCCAGCCCAAGCCCATCTAGCAGGCTTTTATTTAGTCTCTGAATTCCAAGGTCACTCTTTCTGTGAGCAGCAACTCCAACACACTGCCACATGGCTGGCCTGGAAAGCGCAAAGGCAGGAAACTGCTTGCTGACGACATGGAAAGCTAAACCGTTTGTGGGAGCATCATCAAGTGACTCCAGACCTGGGCAGACCAGCTGACTCCCCACAGTTCTCCACAGACCCGCACCAAAACCCTTGGTACATCTACAGTGAAACAGTTTACATGCACATGCGGATGCTAACTGCACACCCCAGGGATCTTCCCAGGGAGACTCATTTCCCCAGATGCTAGCTGTGTGGTCATGGATTCTCAGGAATACAGTGTTTTCATATGAAAATAGTTCTTTTTCGTCCAGTTGTCATGGTAATTAATGCAGAAGGATGCGCTCTGTTAAATCTGTGAGGGTACCTCACAAGTCTACAGGAGTCCCTGGGCAGTGATGAGGCCCTGACCAGTGACAAGTGTGTGGGTGTATAAAACAAGCATCATCAAAATTCCTATGAGACGCTATCACAAGGTAAGAGAGAAGATGGTCACAAAATGGGAGAGAAGAGAGGGGCAGGTTTGTGGTGGAGGGAGGTAGCTCCAAAGTTGTTTGGACTGTGTTCTGCACTGGCCAAAGGACAAACACAACACGGGTGTTTTGTTCAGAAATTAATCTGCTTTCTGCACTCATCATGGCCTAACACCAGGTGTGGTGTTGCCGGAAGACCTCATCTCCTCATCTCATGGGAGACAACTAAAACAGAACAGAGTGATGTGTCCAGTAAGAGTCCAATCTTGAGTCTAGAGAGTCAGTCATGGGCACCTGTAAACCACAGGCAGCAAGGTAAGAAAAACAGGGAAACATTCAGGAGCTAAAGGACAACAAGGTGATAAAAGGGCTTGAAGGACCCACAAGAAGTCTGTTTTCCACTGTGCAGACATTGAACTCCTCACCTTAGGAGTCCTCAGAGCCCAGAAATATAAATAAGTTAAAAACCAGAGAGGTAAATTCATGCCTCATTCATGACAGGATAACCCACAGGGTTCGTCCCAGCAGTAAATTCGTTAAGCACAGGTTGTTGGAGGCTAGGTGACTGCAGGGCAGTATCACTCTCAGTTCGCTTGGCCTTCGTGCTTTTTTTCCTCGATTTCTGGCACATCTTACTCTCTGTAAAAACCAGATTGTTTTGGAACATCTCAATAACAGTGATAATATAACAATCCATACTTAGATAGCCTGTTTCATCTAAGCACCTCAGAGGTCTGCTCAGACATTCATTAGTCTGCAAAATAGCCTTGGACTGATGCTGCGGTTTGTTTGCTTCACATTTAGTAAAAACCTGAGTGTACACTTGGATCAAGAGATGGAAAGACATGGCAAAATTATTTACATAGACTTTCCCTCAGTGGAAGTTCTTCCCTAAATAGAGTGTGTGCAAAAATCTCACTGGCAGTTTGAAAAGCAAAGGAGACTGAGAGGTGGACTACGCTGGGAAAATATAAGGGTATGATATAATTAAATACAACTTACTGGGCTGGGTATTCCTGGTTTGATTTAGTGTAAGTTTATATGAGGTTCATTTAAATTTAATAGCAGTTGTTTAGCTTACAGTGAAACAAGTTACTTTGACACGACATGTCCTTCTTCCACAGTTTTTGATTTGGCTTGATAAATAAACGTATGCTGTTGCTTCTGCAAGCATCTAGCAAAAACTTGAAACATCTGATGCATCTACCTTCTCCAAAGGCTCCACCTACCTGCCAAGGTTTGCTCTTTTTTGTCAGCCAGAGCATGCCCAAGGCTCTTTCTCTGACAGATGTAAGTCGTCCTTGTCTGAGAGAAGACGTGTCTCCCACACACTGGCGGTAATGCAGCCCTGCCTTGTATTCACAACACACAGGCAGTGGAACAGAAATTCAGTAAGGCCATAAATGGCCATGATCATCCTCTGGCAACCAAGAGGAGGGTTCCAGGTATTGTTTGTGCAAGGATGTTTTTTACATAAACCTTGGCAGGGTCACAGAGAAAAGAACCTGGACAGAAATCTCAGGTGTCCCTGCTTGTGAAACCAAAATTCTGGGAAGCGTCCAATGATATTCTTGCAATTGATGGACCTACCTGAGCCCATTTATGGACCCTGGGACCTCCCAACAGACTTGCAGAGTTATGGAAACAAAGGAGCAAAGATAGCAGTGTAAGCAGGGGTAGTGGAGCACTCCCCTACCCTGATTTTCTCAAGTGTAGTCTAGCTATGAAGAGACTGCAAGGTGCTGAGCTAGAAGAAAGAGCAGAATAAGTAAATGCAATGACTATTCCTCCTACTGTTCATATTTGACTTAGCAAAATCTCCTGTTTTAAAGCTGTTGACATATAAAATAATCAACCAGACCAAAGAAAAAAATTGAAAGTAAGGGAACTGGGAAACATTTTTTCCTTCTCAAAGGACAGCACATTTAAAAATACCCTCTTGATAGTCAGAGATAAGCCCATCCATCCTAAAGCTCTTCGGTATAAAAGAAAATACACAACGCCTGAGAGTGAGAACTTGTCGAAAAGGAAATTATCCAGATGTAGGCTAGGGCTGGGAATACTGTTTTATCAGTGTCAGGCCTTATGTAGATATTGGTATTCTGATATACTTCTTTCAACCTTATAGTATGTATGAAGCAGTTCGAGAAAAACTGAAAGATCTGGTTTACTCTGGCATGAGGACATGCACATGGAGGGTCCTCTGGAGTTTTTGTTTCAATAGTACCACTGGAAGCAGTGAACATCCTTTGCAGATGAACCTTAGGTACCATTCATCTCTGTTTTGGGAGAAGACAATCTTCTGCCGGGGATTTTGTAAATACAAAGATAGAGAAAGAAAAGTGATCATCCTTTGATTGAAGCCATAAATTCTTTGAAGTCCAGATACATGTTTATTCATTTCTTTGTCTTCAGACACCATCAAGCGACAATGAAATCAACCTTGAGTATTTCACCATAGTAGAAAAATCTAATTTTCTCTGAGCTTAAGATATTTAAATAAGAATTGTTTCACTATTCGTAAGACTTGAACAGGATGAAACCCTTCCCTAACACAGTCAAAGTAACTATCCACCAGAGAAATATGTTTTGTGAGGCTTTTAGGAGAAAGTTGTAAATTATATCCAGGCATCAGCTTTTTCCCTTAAAAGTGTCCCAGAGGATCTAGAGTTCTGTATGCCTAGATCTATGAAGTGTGATCATTTCCAACAACACTGAACAAATTTAAAATAGCATGCATTCTAGGAAATTTTAAGTACATGGCGGCACAGGATTCTTGTACAGAGCTCCTTGCTGAAATATTCCTCTTGCTCTGGCCACCACAATATCGTTAGGAGAACAAGAACATAAGCCATGAAATATTTTTTATTACCTTCCACATACTTTTACAGCTTTTGACTTTTTTCTGTCTGTGGTGGCAAAAAGAAATTTCCACTGGGGCTGCTGCTAACGAGACCCTGTATGTAGCCTCGCATTCTGCACAACTGGTTTTTTTAGTCATCTTTCACAGATGCTTTAAATAGTCCAGAAATCTACAGTTTGTGGACCACAAACCCATCAAGAATATTAATTGTTTGGTTCAAGCCTGCTACCAAAATTCCAGATAAGAGCACCAAGCACACTTAACTGAGAAATACAGATCATGATAAGACCATCCCTTTTAGATTCCTCTTTATAGGAACATTTGCTTTTACAGGAATAACCCTTCTGTTTAAGAGAGGGTCTTCTGTCTTTAAAACTTTCTTAAAGGCATTGTCTTTTCTTCTGAGGCACTGCATAAGCTGAAGACAAGTTTCTCACTATTTCCTCACTGAGCCTCCTTCAGACTGTTTCTGCACCCTACTCCCTGCTGCTGGCTAGGCCTGGGCTCTCAACTGCAGTTAGCCCATTGCCAATGCCATCTTTTGTGCATTATTTGATTCTAATTATCACTGCAGTGGTTCTTTGATGTGACATGGTTAAAATCAATTCAATGAAGACAGAAATCATGAAACTTTGCTGTGTGGTAACAGCGTCGCGATTTTCCTCTCATTGGCAGCCCCAGACATGTTGACCTCAATGCACAGCTTGCAGAGAGCATTTCAGCAGAGACGTGCCAGCCTCCCCATTCCCTTTGCTGTGTCTTGCTTTTTTACTGCACACAGAAAACACTTGTGGATGCATGGTGCTAAAACAGAACAATCTGGCCTAAGTACACCTGTGGTGGTTTTCTGAGGCTTCAGAAACCAGGGTCCTAAGTAGGAATTGGTCCAATTGACATGGTCAGTGCTGGTTCTGAAAACCTAATGAGGACCTCCTCAGGATGCCATCCTGAGTACGATCACTACTTCTGTCTTGGATTTAAAAGACCCCCCAGAAGGTCTGACAAGGTTATGTTGAAGTATCACCTCTGTCAGAGGGAGACAAGCTAACCTGTTGCACTTGAAGCAGATCATGTTGTTGTTATCTTACAGATAAATAACACATTGCACCAATATCACACAGCGGGGCAAAATCATAATAGAGGACACACAGTGAAAACAAATGTATTTAAACATGACCACATGTTCCGTGATTCCACAGGACTAAGTCTTCAAAGTAATAACATTATTTATAAAACACCTCCCTTGGCAAATTATGCTGGGCCGTGCAAATACTGCAATAAAAATGTCATTTGTAATGTTATGTAAAATCATTCAAGTAAAACTCCAAATGGGAAGAGTAAATAAAGGAACCTGAGATGGAGAAAATGTGGCTGAGTACCAGTGAAGGACATAGGATCAAGAGGGATCCACCTAGAAAATACCGAGGCAGAAAAGGTGTATGTCTGCCTATAAGAGTAGTGGGGAAGGCAAAGGAGAAGCAGGGAAGCAGTGATGAGCGCTAGAGGTTTCAGGGAGGAAGACAGGCTGTTAAATTATATCCTATTTCTGTAAAAGAGGCAGTCTGTATCAAGAAATAAACAGAGAAAACTGGCAGTGACCAAGGCCCACATCCTTAAGGTTTATAACCCAGAGGATCTGCGCCAAGCTGATGCTCTGCCAGGTCTGCGTTTGAGTCTGTCTCTCTTCCTCCTTTGAGCACCCACTCGGCTGAGCACCTGGGATCACGTACAGCAGAGGGGTCCTCCCACCCTGTGTGCAGGGTAGAGCACAGATTTTGGTAAAACTAGTCACGGCCACAGGTGATTGATGGAGAAGCTGCTGGTGAGCTGCAGAATGTACTAGCTGAACAGTGCTGGCTGTAGCTTCCCTGCCAGCTGCCAATCGTACGGAAAAATCCAGCTGTATTCAATATTCTATTAACTGCTGTACTTACAGATAAGGCAGCCAGTTTAATTTCTGTGAGGAGCTTACAAGAACCTAAGTGCCACAGAGGTGTTCATTCAGGGCAGCTCTGCCTATTAACACACACACTGGACTCTTGCCCGATGCTGGTCACTGATTTCACTGGTGACTCTGGCTTGCTCAACACTGAAATTGCTTTGAAAAGCAGACCCCACCACCAAATCCAGGTGACTGCAGTCACAAGGCCAGGGAAGGCACCTAGCTGTGACTGGGAAGCTGTAAGGGGGACAGACCTCTTGCAGCAGCTCTGTCTTCTTTCCCCCACACCTTCAGAAGGCAGTGGTGGCTGAGCAACTTTCTCCTCACTGACCTGCCTGCCAAGATTTTCTCTGGCAACAAATAATTGTAAACCTTACATATTTCCTAGGAAGAATATTTTAGCTGCTCAGACACCCAGCAATGTGGCATTTAGTGACCTAGCAGTGGTGTTGCTTCTGGAAAAAGGGTACTTTCCTACCTTCTCATGTTCCGTGTTCCTGCCACTGGGAATGTAGAAGGACTTTATGATTTGTGCCCTACAAAATGATGAATCAATTGCCATCTGTCCTAAAATCATGTACCCACCCCTTAAAATTTTGAAGGCTATTTGTGAGGCAACAAGTGAAACAAAAAACTTCTAGGTGGACATAAACTGATTTTTGTGCCTTACAGGTACTGATATAGGTTATTACATGCTTGCAGGTTTCTTAATATTTATTTCATTTTCTGCCACTGGGAAGACATCCACAACAGCTAAGATATTCAGTCTAATGATGCCTAGATGTAAAAAGAGATGCTTCATGATTGGTCTTCCTCAATGTAAATCTGCATTTTTTTTCCCCCTGGAATTTACTGCTGATTTAAAAGTGTCAGGATTGTTGAAAGTTAGATCACATGTGTGACAAGGCTCACTTTTAAAGCAGAATAAGTCATTCCACTCATTTAAGGGTAAAGGAAGAAGGAAGTGGGAAAACTAGCATGTGATGGGTTGGACAAATGAATAAATCAGAAAGGGAAGGACAGGAGCGGATGAGTTATAAGCATGCAAAAAAACCCCAAAAAAACCCAACCCTCCATGAAATCCCGAACAGAGCAGAATGTTTATGAAGGCCTCAGAAAATGTGCATCTCAGTTCTTGCAATAGCACAGATCATATGGAAGGATGATGGCCTGGTTTTACGCTTGCTGTGTTAGGTTTGTGATTCTGTGCTAAGGATGGGAAATATTTGACGCCATTAATCTTTCAAACTGGAAGGAGACAGCTTAATTTAAAAGACAAAGGGAATTACATTTTTGTTAAAAATAAACATTGTTGAGGATCTAGAAAAGAAGGAAGCTTGTGCAACTTAATTCATCCCTCTCATGCTGGCATGATAAGGTAGTCCAATTACATGTTTACATACTGTTTTTTCCCCACGGGAGTATCACATCATTCAGAGCATGGGATGTGATACTTGGGGGATAGAAATACCCTTGTTTACTGAAGAAACCTGCTGTCTACAGGTCCCACAAAATTCCTCTGTGATACTAGGCAAGTCATTTAAATGATGTGATATAACCTGGTGGTTTGTACAGCAAGCCCAAAACAGGGAACCACCTTACAGAAATAAGAGCAAGTTCCAAGTCAAAGGATGGACTGAAGACTGCCTGTGTGTCCAGAAGGAGCCTCTCACACAGACATCATTTTGGCATCAGGCAGCTGGTTCTCTGGCTCCATTTGAGTCAGGGTCTGCTTCATATGAGCACAGTAGCCAGTGCTTGCTCACTGGGGTGAGGCGTCCTGACCAGGCAGTCACTTGTTCCCACAGCAGTGTTAGGTCACCCTACCCAGGCACACATTTGGGCCTGGGTACCTCACCCATGGAAGGTGAGGTCAGCCTGGGTCTCTCAACTTCTGCGGTAAGGGGAACATTGCCTATACCAAGGAAAGAGAAAAAAGAACTACATGTTAACAGCAGAAGAGGCCAAGCAGTCCAAAGAAGTGGCAAAGTCAGAACTAAGCAAACAAGCAATCATTTTTAGGCCACAGAATCAGCGCTAAGCTGCCAAACCAAAGAGGCCCTTCAGAGTTGCCTAACAGGAAAACCAGCAAAGAAAACAATCTATATTACTCCCACAAAATTACTTACAGCTAGAAAAAAAGAAGTCAGAAAGCCCTCAATGATCCAAAAGCCACAGAAACACCAAGAAAAAAATGTCTGGAACACTTTTCAAACAGCCAAAAGTGAGAAAAGATGTAATTAAATAGAGCCATGACTATGGTGCTATATGACAAGACTTAAGCCAGTCTAAACCACTTTCTTTTTTGCCTTTCTGCCACATTTTGCCACACCCTCAAATGATTGATTTTATGGAAATGAACTGTATTTCACAGTTTTACTTCTACATTTCTTTCACCTGTCTCTCTCTTTTATGCTTTTACCTCCATGGGAGTTGAACCCCGTGGTTCAGCAAATGTTTAGCCTTTTCTTTCTCTGCAAATACAGAGAAAATATGAGCAAAAATGTTTTCATCAACATCTCCGTTGTAGAGTACAAACTATCCAGGGGAACACAAGAGAGGAGAGCAAGAATGACAGAGGAATTACATCTAGTGAGGAAGAATTCACAACATGATTTCAAATACTGAGAGATGTCTTTCTCCCTGTGATGTATGAAATTGTAGCAATCGCAGATTTGTATGTCAACAAGCTCAAGCAGATCTGTTAATCCACCAGCATATTGCAATGAAGGACTTGTAGTGATGGGTTACATATATATGAGTAAATTTAAGAATTCAACTTGCATCAAGGATTTCTAGATTTCTGTTGGAACTAGACACCCTGACCTTTTGCAAATCACAACTTTAATTTCCCTTTACTGTCATGACAATTCTTGATTCAGTGACCCATTAATACCTCTATTTTGTCCCTCAGCACTACAACAACCACCACCATAGCAGTAATAACAATAATAAATTGTGCCATTGACTCAATGGAGTACTTGGTCATTTAAGGCTTAAAGTGTTTTTCATTAATTTTTATAATGAACGAAAATGAACTACTGTAGGTGTGTTGTGTCTCAGGGGCAATGGGGAGAGAAGGATTAGGGTCACAGGGGAGCAGGGTGGGCAAAGGACTCCTGTTGCATGTAAGGACACCCTGAGCATCACTCGCAAGTGGGGGAGCGAGCTTCAGCTGCCAGATTCCCTCTATCATATGAATTTGAATCATGCCATGATATCTGTAATCAACACATCACCCAGATTCTGCAGTCACCCTGGGTTGAATTTCAAGGTCAGCTTAACAAGGGAACTAAGCTGACACCAGCTGAGTTCTGCAAAAATAAGACGACTTTGGTGGTGTCAGGTCAGTAGCTCCTTAAGATTTTATTTTTCTGTAGCCTGGAAATAGGAGCAGTGAATATTCCATCACGGAGATATTGCCTGGTACACATAAATACTTTCTTGACATCTGTATTTTCAAATGCAATAAATTTTGAGCTTGTCTATTCTTCAAGACATTGAAATGATAGCACAGAGGATGCACTTTATCCGTTATATTTGTAAAGGTTCAAGAATGACAGGAGAAGGCACTCCATATCCTGCACAGGAGTGTCTTCTTATATGGAATTGCAACCTAAAAGTGAAAACTTTCATATACCGAGTGTAATCCACATTCAATTAGACAAGCATCCTTGGTGAAATAAAACTTTGATTCTTATGCAGGTGGCTGTGGATGCTTTGAAGGTCTATTCTCAAGTGAGATGACAGCCTGCTTTCATTTCTGCATGGCCATCTACAAGCATGTACTTCCTAACTGAAACTGCCAGTGTGGATGGATGCTTCCCTCCAGCCAGTGTCATTGTTTGTAGCAAGGTGTTTGCTAACAGCTTATGTGTGTGCACTGATGAAGGGCAGTTTCTGAAAACAGTGGTGCCATTTTTTTCCAGAAATGCTCTTAATATGTTGCTGTGCAGTGATTGCTAGGATAGTGATCCTTTTATTATATTATGGACACTGGTTAAAGCAGAGGACAGCCTATGCAATTGAGAGTGATGTAGCATAGATGACAGTATCAGAGCTCATCTCCCACCAGGCCAAGGCAATGAAGAGAATTCAACTTTTTTTCTTACTTTAACTACATTAATGTATTAAATTAAAAGATTTTCTTATGAATTGTACAAGGTTGAATAATGATTTTCCCTTTGGTTTAAACTAATGTTTTTTTTCAGCTATTATGTCTATAATACTATGATCACTGCTAGAGCAGTGAAACTGCTTTGGAAATCTTATCTTTTTATTATATCAGTGCCAAAAATTCAGACTGACAATAGAAACCTCAATGAAAAACATGTTGTAAAACAAAGTTGTTTTCATGTACCTAATAGAGAATGTTACACAATCTACAAAGAGTAAACATTTGGATTGCTATTTGAGAATGTATTAATGACTGCCATACACACTACCATACACTAGTTTCAATTCTTGCACTTTAAAACTGTACTCTTTCATCATATTCTATTTATTCTTTTAATTTTTCTGTGTGACAGGGTACAATAGCATGAGTTTGGGAATGTAAGCCAGGGATCTCTATGTCTGAATTTTTACTCTGATACTACCTCAGACACCTTGAAGAGAATGGTTAGACTCAGAGGGTCTCAAACATGGATGGCAAAAGTTGGGCAGCTACATTTCTAAGTGCTTGGCTGAAGAAAAATCTGGTTTTCTGCCTTGTCTGCCTGTCCACTTAAGATGGACCTGGCTTTTGATGTGAATCCCATCCTTTTTGTTACATAGATACCTTGCTCCAAAGACATTAAGGACTTGCAAGTCCATCAGGTTTACAAACCTCGCCTTTGTGTGTGTGGATGGAATACTGCTGGATGCAGTATGAACTTTGAAAGGGCCAGCATCGATTTATCTGGATAAAAACAATATTTTGAGGCCATAGAGTTGGAGCTTGAGTATGCTGTGGAGGATGTGTTAGGTTTTGGTACTTGCAGTTAACATAACTGATCTCACAATGACTTGTATGAATACCCTTCACTTGTGTTGACTGTCCAAAACTCCTTCTCAGGGCCAGGAGAATAAGTTATTGATCAGTAATTTTAAAGGGATGCAATGAGGTCAATCACTTCCTTCTTTTTCTTTCTTTTTTTTTAATATACAAAGCACTAATAAAAATAATCAAATTTCAAAGATAATCATCTCTATAGAGATAATCATAGATGGATGTGATGCCTCTGTAGGTGACTATGACAGTACTACCTTCTAATGCTCTTTATCCCTGAGATGGTTAATTTGTACTCAGCCCACAGCATCATCAACAGTCCTCTAAGCAATTTGTAAGTCATCCAAACTTGGGATCAAAGACACCTGAGTTTGAGTAAGCTCTGGTCACTACTTGCAAGTCCTGAGGATGCACTTTTAGGCTTAGGCTTCTTGTTGGATCCTTCCCCTGGGGCATGCAGCATTCCTGTCCAGATGCTGTTAGGGTCCTAAATTAATTTCTGAGACTCCAAATCTCTTTTCGCAAGCCCATTCTGCAAGGTTCACTTGGCTTTCTGAGAAATCACAGGAAAGCAAGGAACATCGGATCACCAAAAGAATCTCTTGACCAGAGGGATTTTGTCCTGAGTAACACCTGAAAGTTACAATTCTTCGGGTTGGAGGGTGCTTGACACAATCACCAAACAACAAAAAAAACCCAGCAGAAGTTGTGAGACACACCTTTTCCAAGGCTGTAAATCTTGGACTGGTTTCTTGATGATTTCTCAGCAACAGTTGTCAAACAACATGCTGGATACTTTTCCTAGACAGTTATTGGGCTTTGATTAGGTAGGTCTAGCACTAAGACAGCCAACAAAATTCATAACATGTTATAAGATTCAAATCATAATTCAAAAATAAATATTCTGACTTCATCAGAAAAAAATCACAACCTAGCAAAACTCAGCTAAACTGCCATGAACTTAACATATTCTTCCTATCTGCTCGGCTGGAGGTGTGTTTATTCTATCAGTCACAGTTATTGTGGCCTAGCAAGCCTCAAGCTGTGATGACACTGGCAGTAGGACATCATTTTGCAGATTGATGTTCACCATTCGCTGGAGAAGGGAGTCCCCTCTTCCTCAGCACTGGGGGCCAAGTCTCCTGGGCTTTCCTGGTGGTGAAATGGGAACCACAAAGGCTCTGTGACTCCCTTGTCCTCAGGCCTTCAGACACCCCTCTATTTGGTAGTGCAAACCAAATTTAGCAAGTCAGGCAACCTAGTCCAGCTAAATATAATCCATATTACTTGGAAATACCCTCTGTGCTCTAATTATCTTCAGTCTTTTTAACAGATTTCTGAGTCCTTCAGCATTTTCTTCAGCATGAAACTCTGTAAATAATTAAATGCATTGATTAAAAATAAAAAAAATGGATTGTGCTGTAAGTACTTATCCTCCTGTGGCTTTACTGAGAAAGTCATGCTATTCTTAGGTAGGACTATGCAATCAACATGTGAAGAAATGTGTCACACATAGAAGTGACATTTTACAGCTTTTCAACCACTAGCACTGGTTTGTTCATTCCTATATTACAGATGGAACATATGTGTCAGTTTCATGTTATGTACAGTTAAAGACACAAAGCCAAATCCCAGTACCCTGAGCAAAAATCTCACCAATTGCATGGCTGTAACAGAAAGTAAATATTATCAGGTTTTTCAGGTGATGAGCTTACTTTCCTTGTTGCTATTTCAAAGCACTTAGCAGCTAGTCTATGTCATGAACTGGGGGATATTTAAAGCAGTATCTGATGGGCAACCTTCTTCCTTGCAAGGGTATGAGAGTGTCTTCTCCCCACGTAGGACATGTCTTGTTAAAGAACCACAGATGGGAGATTTGAGGACATTTTTTGCCTTTCTCCCTTTCAGCACACCATAAATGGTTACAGAAAAACAAGGATGGACAGAAAAGCAAGATTTCTGGTTCTTAGACAAAGTGAGCTGAGAACAGAGAAGCAAGACCCACCATGGAAATTGCCACAGAGGTTACATTTGCAAAGGAAAAGTCATGTAGGTTTTAAGGAAAGTTTCTAAGCTGCAAATGTACCATCAATATGCCAGGACTTGAAAGGGCTCACATTAAAAACCAATACAACTATTTTCTATGCGATATATATCTACCGACCAAAAAATTGACGATGTTTGAAACACTCCTGTCTGAAACCACTTTGATTTGAGCTGGGCTTACAGCTGGGAAATAGCAAAGGCTTGTTCAAAATTTTGCTGGTTTTGAATGGCCCAAACTGTGTGCATGTGTATTTGGGATGATGATGATGGGATTTCTCAGCTGCGCCTCAGGTCAGCCACAGTTTCACACACCATCAAGGACAGGCAGCACATGCTGCCAGCCAGATTAGCTTTCTTGGATATGTGTTCTCACCTTCCTATCACCCAACCCTGTTTTGCAGGATTTGTTTCCTTGCATAGTAACAATCTAAGTTAAAAGTCCAATTTGGCCATGTGAAGTCATACATGCCATAACTTAAATTCCTGTCTGATAAAGGCATTTTGTGCTCAAAATGACAACTTTTCTGATAAAAATACTATCT
>NW_010274888.1:36990-40509 GCF_000690775.1 Eurypyga helias | reverse complement strand
TCCCTATGATTTTTGACAGTTATGCGTGGATGATCATTCTAAGTACCTTAATAAAATGTTAGAAATCACTAGGCAGTGATTTATTTTTTTTCCTAGATGCTTGTAGTGCTGATGGTAGCAATACGTGGAGCCAGTGGGAAGAAGGGGTTGTGGATGTTCAGCAAATTTGTCATTATGCAGTCCAGTGATAGTCTGCCTCACTGAGACTGATCAATTCATAGAGCTTTGGAGATCATTTGGGTAGTTTGGACATAGCCAGCTAGTAGCACTCTGGAAATAGGCTGGATGGAGACGGTGAAAAATTGCCTACAGCTGACACTATGATCAGGCTGCTGTTTGCCAGTGGATCCAGGCAAAGGTGTAAAATGCTTCTTCCCTGGATGCTACCTGGGACAACCAGAGGCTCAGTGATGTCCTGAGCCGCTTCTTCTTTACCCAGCTCAACGTGTCCAGCCCTGCCTGGGAGCTGGAGCACGTTGCTGGGAGATTCAGGGGTACACTCTCCATTTCTCAACACCAGACAGAGGTTGCTGAATGTCTCTTCAAGTCAATTCACCTCCCCAGGGTCTGCTGCTCTAAGTGCCCAATTAGTAGTGTTCAGCAAGCTCTGATCTTAATTTGCATCTGCAGAGGAAGGAGTACATAGCTCATGTTACAAAACATTTCAGATTAAGAGAGCAGATTTTGAGTGCTGCTGCACCGGTTTTGTGCAAAGCATGAAGATAGCCCACATTTTACTTCAGAAAGAACTTCCAGTAATTTTGCACTCTATCTGTGCCATTTTTTAAACTTTTTTTCCACCTCCTATTTCCAGTCTTATTTCATGTATGCAGGATTTTTCCACATTTAAAAGTTAAATACAATCACATTGTTTGGGTATCTTCTTTTAATTATCTGGTTTTCTGTTTGCGATTATTGTACAGATCATAACTAATTAAATACAAGTAGTAATATGTTTTGATGAATATTACATAGCCAGTATTGAATTTTGCAATCTCCCCACTTCCATCCATCCAACTACACTACATTTCACAATGTGACCATATTGAGGAAGATAAATGACAGCCCACAAATATTTTTCACTTCAAACTGCTCCAGTGATCCACAGATAAAAGCCTGAATCCACTGAAGCCCCCAGTTAACTTCGTGTTTCAAATTTCAGTAATAGTTAGTGTAAGTAATATCATTAGTAAAATGAGAAAAGGCAATTAAAATACTCACAAATGGCTTTGTGAAGACAAGGTTTTTTTCTTTTGCACTGTAAAAATATTTGCACTCATTATAAAATCCTAGTAGAACGGCAGTACCTGTGGGACAAGTGTTCTCACATCTGATTAATTAGTCCAAGTTTCACTACTATGGCTCTGCCTTCATCAGAATTACTACATGCTTATACCTATGTAACAGAGCACCACCATATGGCTCTATAAGTTTTACCACCAGCTACTGGAAACTGCAAATAGATTGCTCGAAATATTTTTAAAATCTCTTAACATTAGAGGTTAGTGTCCATAGTCTTTGTATGTATGTCGTGGATTCAGGACAATGTAGCATAGTCTATATTTTTAGTCTACACATAGTAAATCCCAACAGAATCTAGAAATATTGACCCAAATTAAATTATACTGAATCTGTCACTCTTAAAAGTATATAAATAACAAACAGAGCCTACCCCAAGTCCCTGATCCAGATTTGAATTTGGCCCAGTTGCTGTGGCTAGACACATGTTTACTCTGCAGCAGAGATGCTAAATTAAGAACCACTTGAATAATGATTCATTCAGATGAAAACAAAACAAGAAGACTGAAGAAATTAATCCAAATCACACACATCTCAGATATAACGTTGCCACACCTTTTGGTGAGATGCTCCTCATTTGGTACCTCGCACCACCTATTTCCAAAACTGCCTTGATTGCTTCCCTACAGCTGATAGGTACATCTATGTACATACACCAGCATGGTGTGAGATCCGCTTTGCATCAAGCATTCCCAGAGAGACAGCAGGTATGTGCAGACATTTCAGGGACTCTTTGCTAAGAAATACAACTAATGAAAAAGAGGTCCCCTCAAACTTTAGTTTTAGCTATCTCAGCACACATTTTTCTCTGCTGACCACCATACGGGGCTCACCAGGCAGTTCCAAGGCTGTTTATCATTAGTTTATTGCTTTCATAATCAAACTGTTCTGCACAAACAGCAGATCCTTTATCTGCTGTAAGAACGTTTGCTTTGGAGAGTGAAGGGCGTATCAGTCACTTGTTAATAACAAGGTCAGACCTCTTTCATCCCCACACTCTGCTGTAGCAGCTCAGCTTGGTGACTGCGAGGAAACAGAGCCACAGGAGTCACTGCTCTTATCCTGGCAGACAGAGAAGATTTCAGGGTCCTCCCCACACCCCCTAATCACAACAGGCATTTCTATCTCTCCTCCTGAGAGCTGCATACTTCACATTTTCCCTGTACAAATAACTGCTTAGGCCCTTCTTTCAAAGAGCCTTTATTAAACCACCAACTATTTGCTGTCGAGACATTTAGGATGAAATCATCGTGTTAAACAAATAAACGCAGCTTCATACAGATTTCTGCTCTGGGAGCAGAGTAAGAAAATAATTTCTGTCTGCTCTCCACAAAAGCGGCTGGAAAGGCTGAAAGAAAAATATTATTTTTACTTCATTGTGTGAAATATCGTTTTGGAGGATCTGACGCGTTGAGCGTTTGAAGAGTTTTTGCTGGCAGGTTTCAAGGGTCCCCTGGGTTGACCCCCTGGGATTGTTTTCTTCATTAATAAACTTAGCATGATGTGTGTTAAAAGGAACATTCTGTTTGCTTTGTAAATAAGGGATGTCAAACAAGAAGCAGAAGCCTCGCAGACACTAGGTGAGGTGCCCTTCAAGGGAGGGGGGATGCTTGTGTGGAATAATAAAGGCTTCAGCAAACTCAAGAATAATGTGACCGCCTTATCCAAGCTGATGCTTTGCTGGGGAAAACAACCCTGCCTGAGACCCCAGACGAGGTAGCTTCCTCACAGATCCCAGTGGGAAAGCTGCGAGCTCTGCCCCAGAGCAGCAGGGGAGGAGCTTGGGAAGGAAAGCGCACCTGCCCGCAGGCCGGCAGGGCAGGCAGGATGGGGCAGAGCAGGTACTCCCATCACTCTTCGGAAGGTGCATTTTGACAGCTCTGCAAGCAGCCCCAGGGAGGACTGGAGAGGACCTCTGCACCGGCATTAGTCGAATATGATGCTGCTTTGAAAATTACTGTGGTAAAGCTTCCGACCAGATTTAAGGAAGTAATTTGTAAGAAAGTAATCATCCTTCTCCCAGTTCTGGGCTTTTCTGTTCCGTCACAAAGCAGAAATAAAAATAGCCTGATCTTTAGTGGTGCTTACTTTCTATCGCCTGCCTCCCTGCCTGTATCGCCAGTCACCTCTCCCACTGTGTCTAAACCCACTGATTTCCCATACATTGCCTGTCCCCTTGAAGAACTCCAGTAAGCCTGATTAGAAGGCTTAGCTCCTGCC
>NW_010274888.1:13435-36938 GCF_000690775.1 Eurypyga helias | reverse complement strand
CTTCGAGTCTTGTTTGCAGGCAAGGGGTAGAAACAGGCAGGTAGGGTATGTGACCACTGTTACACGTTGGATGGACAAAGACCCCCAGCTGCTTTGCCCAACCTGCACGTATGCCTGCAGTGTGCCATCATTGCTCTGGCTGTCATCACAGGGGAAAAAAGGTTCCCAGACTGCTTAAAAACTGTTTATCTTAGGAAGAGAACGGTCAAGCATACAGTTTAAAAGTTGAGGCAGGATCAGTTCTGAAACTTAAATGATCCAGGAGAGGAAGCATTTCTGTGTCCAATAGCGTTTGGATGTAATTACAGCTGATGGCATCCGAGTCATATTTACCATTTCGTGCAAACCTATGCACTGCAGCAAGGAGAGATGCAGTTTCCACAACTAAGCCTCAGGCCAGCTTTAAAAACAATTCTAAAACAAACATGAAATTAGCTATATTACTTTTTTCTTAAGCTGCATTGCATCTATGTTACTGAAATCTTTATAACATGTAGGTTACATATCATGCAGAGTATTGACCCCAGTAAGCTGATATTGGAGTTATGTCAATAACTGCAAGGACATATGTTTATTTTGTCTAAAATTAATATGTAGTTTCAGATATTTTGTCACAAAAATGGTTAAATGCAAGCAGTTTTTTTAAGAAGTAAATGAGCTGCAGAATTGTAAGAGCCCCGATAATAGATCATGGTGACAAATAGGAGGATTTCCAGCTAACTTAATCAACCAATAAATATAAACGATGGGGAGATGTCTACCAAAAATGGTAAAAGAAAAATTGTTGGTGAAGAGATTTATAGTGGATTTAGGATGGTAAAAATAAAAAATCTGTTTTGAAGTTAGAAATTTTACTTAGAAATTTGTATCTCATTTTGCTAACGGTCTCTTCCTGGACCCCTAACTTGCATCAGGCTCACTTACTGATCACACTTAAAGATTTTGTTTTGTGCCATGGATAAAACTCATCAGGAGTTTGTTTTGTGCACTGCTTATGTCACATATAGTGTTCCTATGTACTAATGTTGCTATTTTGAGTCTGCACCCAAATTCCTCTTTACTCGTCACTTTTAGTACCAAGAAATCTAAATTTGATCCACAAAATTTGCTTCGTCTGGTAAGAGGAAACAAGCTTATTACCTTGTCTGAGGTAACTAAGCTACAGTAGCTGCAGCCAGTTATTTATACAGTTTGTGAGTTTATGTAAGAGTAGGACACTTTCAGGAGACCAGATCGATTAGATGTCACAGATTTTTCCAGGGTTGATTAGTTAGAATACAGGTCAAGTCATTCATGACCAAGCGTTAACAACTACAGACCTCAGTGACTATGTGAAGTTGCTGATCTTCATCTGATCTTTTCTAGACAGGAGATATCCATTGTACTGATGGCCCTGATGGCAACCACATCAGAGAAGACAAAAAGAGCACGAACATTAAGATTGAGGTGATTAATTTGAAAGACAAAGAACTGATCAGATAGCAAGGTATTAAAAAAAAAAAAAAAAACAACACTGGTATTTCTGATATAAAATAGGATTGGAGGAAATAGTGTCTTGGCCAAGTTATGTCACGCCAGATGTACTTGAAAGCACCAAAGGTGGAAGCACCCTTAAATGATACTGAAATATTTTTTAAATAAATTAGCGTATGCATTGGTATTCCCAAGAAGCAAAGGCACAATGTAATGACAACTGAAGGATCCTGAAGCATTGTCAGACAAAATTTTAATGGTAGAATACCATGACACATGACCTTTGGAAATTTCACCTGCTTCAAACAGCAAACATTTATCATGGCTACTACATGGATCTTTGGTGACAAATCTCCAAGAGTTGTACAATGAGAGTACTAGGGACAGCCCTGCTTCCCAGGTAAAAGGTATTCAGCACACATTGTCTGAGCAATTAGAAGATTGGCATACAAATTACCTCTAGAAGGATTTAACTGAGTATTTAGAAAGGACTTCAGGACTCAGTATAGCTGAAATAAAGTAGGCAGGCTCAAGTGAATGAAGGCCATACCTAACAGGTGTTTGGATAACCCCTTTTAAAAATGAAGATTCTTCTGTGAACCTCTCTAGGTAGCCTGCTCACTAGCCTTGGAGTTAAGAACGGTCTAATCTATCTTCTTTGCTCGAGTTAGTACACTTTTTCACATTCTGTCCCCAGAGGACATGGAAAACAATTGATCACTGTCCTCTTCATAACAACCTTTTACATATTGGGAAATTGTTATCCCTTCCTCCCCCTCCCCTTGAGCCTCATGCTTAGTCTTCTCGTTTCTAGACTAAACAAACCCAGTTCTTTCAACCTTTTCTTGTAGGTCATGTTTTCTGAACCTCTGATCATTCTTGCTGCTCTCCTTTGCACTTTCTTCAATTTGTCTACATCTTTCTTGAAGTGTGGTTCCCAAAGCTGGACACAGTTCACCAGCTGAGGCCTTGCCCATGTAGCCTAAAGCAGAACACATGACTTTTTTCCACTGGTAAGACATTCCAGGTGAAGCACCAAAGAATAAGATTTGCTTTTATCCTAACATTGTTCTTGTAATTGTCTATGACCCCGAGACCACTTTCGACAATACTGCTGCAGTCTCATCATCTTTCTTATCTTGTTTCTGTGTACTGAGATTGTTCTTAGCAAGTCCAACACATTTCTCTGGCCTTTATTGAATTTCATCATGAGGACTTCAGATGATATCTCTAATTTACCAACATTATTTTGTATTCTGATATTCTGATCATGTCTTCCAAAGGGTGCCTGTATGTTACCTACTGCCATAGTTCAAAGAGTTAAGGAACAGGGTGTCATATGCTGTGATCTGTGACCTGTTGCAGAACGCGAGCTGCATGGCCAGGTCGTGTCTTCAGTAGCAATGACATTTGTGCCAGTCACCAGTCCTAGGAGATCAACATACATGCAGGGAGGGACGTTTTGCCCACCTCACACACTCATTGCAGGGGATGTGCTGCTGGCAGCACCCGAATGAGCAACATTAGCCTCAGTTCCTCTAGCCGGGGAACCACCCTGAGCACACAGCTGCTCTGCTCAAGTGCACCCCCATAAGGCACCAATTATGAATCAAATGCACCTTATTTTTTTTTTCTTTGAATTAGCATAGTCTGCTTCTAAGATGATTTCCTCAGCCTCAGCTGCTTTGCTCATACTTTCTCTTCTACTGAAACCTGATGCATCAGTTCTCTCAGATTAATTGTTTAGTTTTTTGAAATTTAGTACCCTCATTCTGCCACTCTTCTTAACTTCTTTCCATCTGTTCAACCTTCCTTTTCATCCGATGGCCAACTTTCCTCTATTCTCAGATTACTAACCTTTTTTATCTTGGAACCAGTATCTCTCCCCCTGTAATTGTCCTTTCCCTTGAAGATGACTTGCCATTTCCAGCACATTCTGGGAATATGATGGGATGGACCATTTTTCACTTTTGCAACAGATAAGCAAACCAGTGATAGGAACTGTCCTTCAGATATTTCTACACTGGAGGGTTTGGGTTTATGTAGTTCACAACTTCCTCCCCACCATCCAGCAGGATGGTTCGTAGTCCAACTTGGCTACATCTTCCTTTTATTTTTTTTTTATCTTTTCTAACCCCAGACATGGCAACAGTGCTGCCTCATGCATCTCCGAATTTCAAAATAATTACATACCCCGTATTTAAATTTTTATATCAGTACTTGATAGGATTAATACTTGCATTCTTAAAGTAAGTCTACAAAAATAATATAAATAAATCTACAAATTTAAAATAAAAATAGAGATAAAAGTTAAAATAAGTTCACAAAATACAGCTCCATTTTTCAGTACCCACTGTCTCTGTCCTTCTGTAGCCATACAAACTCCTCTGCACTTGTCTGCCATGTCTTGTTACATCTCTGTGAACCCAGCTGTTATGAATCTGGTGGTCTATTGAGGCTGAAAGCAGCTTTGGTATGCTCCTCAAATTCCTGGCATTTTCCTGGAGATTCATCAGCAAAGTGTTTTGCTATTTTCCTTCATTTATCTTCTCTTAGGTGCAGTTTCCCCCATTTACTCCCTACTTCCAAGATTTTTCCTGGATCTCTGTTTGTATTTTTAGCTCGTTTGAGGATCCTGTCAGCAGTTTCCTTCAAAGCCAGTGTAAGCCCTGGCCCCGCAGAAAGATTTTCACCAGAGGGATCCCATTTCTGCCTAGCAATTCTCCTTTGTAACATATTGTCTGGTGGCTAAGGAAGCCAAAATCCTTCTGTCAACACCCTCTGTGCAGCCAAGCATTCTCCTTCAGCCCAGGCCATTATAATCTCTGAGATCATGTTCAGAGCCTCTACTCTTAACCTCCCAACACCAAGCAGCTGCCAGTCATGCGGATCTGGTAAATCCACCAGAGGTCTTCCCTCCTGCATCCTACAGCTTCCCTCAGCCTGGTTATCTTTTATTTTAAGCCAACTTTCTTCCCTGCTCCACCACTGCCCACTCTCGCCACTCCTCTGCTGTGTGCATGTGTGGGGGCCTCTTGAGGTCTTCTTGGTGGTAGATGCTCCCTCTGCACATCTCTCGCCTGGCCAAGGGTCTTCATGGCTCAGCTGTCAGGCCCACCTCTCCCATTTCACCTCACGCCCTTTTGCTTCCCCCACGCAAGGCTGCCACAGCACGTCCACTTGTGTGTCTTCTGCCTGAAGATCTCAAAAGGCATTACAGAGCTTTTCCAGCAGTAAGCGATACCAGGGGGCAGACCAGTGTTGTTATTAATGTCATGTGACCTGGTGAATTAGGAGCCGGATTAGAAATAAAACCAGTGACCTTATTCTAGTCAGCAGCCTCCAGTCATGTCTGAGTCATGGAACATCTGCAGAGGTCCATTGGGTCTCCTAACTCTCCTGCAGATCAGGAAATATTATTAAGCCTGCTTTATACTGCTGGCATGAATAGCCCAAGTGATTAGTACTGGGTTACTCAGTAGAAAATTTCCATTGCTCCTAAGCATTATCAGACAAGACTTCTGCTTTCCAGGTTTAAAGTTGTTGTTACCTCTCTAGTGTTTTTTTTATTGCTTGGTTTGCCTGAGATGAGATATTGTAAAACATTTTTGCTGTGCCATCCCTTTGAGGTAACACTCTTTACAATCACCAACTTTGTTCATCGGTTGGTTCAGTGCCCTTGGAGGAAGTCTATCCATTCCTTTATATGACTTCAGTCATATAAAAAAGATGTATTTATGTCAGAATGAAGTTCAAGTTTTGGAACCTTTCACTTCAAAGCCATCTACAAAAGAAATTTTCCTTCATATTTTTTATTTTTAATAATGAACTCTTTCCATTGATGAGTTTTTGGCACAGCCCGCTCTGAAACCTTGCTGTTTGAAACAGCTTGCTGATGTTTTCTTAAATTACATCCTCTTGTGGGTCCATAAAATCCTGAAGTTATTACAAATAAATAAACGGAGTTTCTCTTCATGATGTAAACCAGCTTTGAATGAAGTCATTGAGTGGAAGTTTGACTTGGATTGCTTCTGAAAAGCTGCTCAGACCCAGGGCAAAGTTCTGCTTTTCCTCTCTGTGCTGCAGAAATTGGTGAGCAGCTGTTCTAAGTCAACTGAGTGGAGCAAACCCCCGTTGCTTAATGTCTTGTTTTAATTTCCAGTGGGAAACCAAATATCAGAAAGTGCATACTCTCCACTCCCTTTTCTTTCTCTCACTTTTTCCGATTACTATCCTCCTGAGCAAGTTGCACAGTCAAGTGTTAGTGGAAGAGATGAGATCTGAGAGTTCTACCTTCTTTCTTGTGCTAGGCATCCTATCCCATCCAGCAACGCAAGGGACCATTTCTTTCCCACCATCCGTGGAGCTGTCACCGCCATTTAAATGACCTTTTCTCCTCTGAGCTGGACAACAAAGCTTGTGACATCCTCATGAATAGCAGATAGCATGATGAAGACTCTGCTGTGGACCATTGGGCACAAACAGGCAGTGCTGTGAAATTATATCAGCTCTTCAGCTGGTTCCCTCCCTTTTCCTTCCCACTGTGGTCCTCTGCACTTACAAGGGGTCTTTGTGATTATCCTGATTAGCCTTTATGTCTCTGAAAGAAAAATTAGACCTTCTCTGTCCCCCAGCAAGGATCCAAATCCAAGCCATATCACCTCAATGAAGGTTTGTTCCAGTGTGCTACAACGAGCTGCCTAAAGGTTTTGTTGAATGCTTGTGGATTCAGGAAATCTTGTTAGTCTTAGCACAAAGTTGCACATTTCTTTCACTAGCTTGTGCACCACTGATCATTTATATTGACTTTCCAGATTTAGCACAGTTTTCACATGTACCCACTGGCAACCCAAACATTCAGGTAGGAATCATTTTGTGTGTAAAGCAAGCAAACAAAATGCTCACAAGTTATTTTTCTAATTATTTCATTACCTGTACTTATAACTAAGCAATGTAGCAAATAAACTCAACGGTCTATCTCATAATACTGACTGTAATGACCAGGACAACCTGTTCTCACTTCTCCTGAAAGAGACCCAGACTCTAACACTGAAGCTGTATATCATCTTTTAAATGACATTGCTATGTGAAAAGACCTATGCAAACACTGGGACTATTTGTGGAGTGAGTTACTACCTAGACTCTTGACCAAAATTAGCAACTATCTGCTCATAATCTTCACAGGAATCAACTCACAGCTGAACAAAATACAGACAAGATGGCAGAACATTTGGAAGATACAATCCAAGATATATTACAAGATATAGCTTAAATTAAAAAGAACACATTTGTTAATAGGTTAAAATCAATGTAAGTACATCATTTAGCGCTGTGATTGAGATCTGTGTTCTATCTGGTCCTTCTCAGTTGAGATATTTTAGCCTCTCATTTCCAAGCTGACTGCCAGGGGATTGCCACTCTGGTCCATTAAGGGCTGAGCACTCACACCACCCCACACCCTTGTGTTTTGTCCACAGGCAGAGGTTAGCACTGGTTGGAGGGTGACCTCGTATTCACATCCCTCTCTTCCCCTACCCTGAAAACCACAAAACTTTGACAGATATTTCTTTGTTCCTGGAATCATTGTCGCCACAGCCCATGGTGAAGCATGGAGCATCCAAGCCCACCCCTCCCACTTATTCCAGTGAGATGGGGACATGGTCCACAACATCCCACAGCATGGGATGAAGGAGGCAGTGGGTTATGTCAGTGAGGCAGCAGCACATTTTGGCAGATTATTACCAGAGATCCTGTCTAAGAGAGGAAAGTTGGAGTGTACAGCTTCCAGCTACAGCTCCCATGAAAGTCTGTGGCAGCATTTCACCGTGGAAATATTTCCATTTCCAGACATTAGGGGATAGGATAGGCTATGGAAAAAGCTTTTCGAAAAACTGAAACTCTTCACAGAAAGCTGATACTTAAACAAATAATTCATTTAGCTGAACACCGATTTTCTGTCAATAAGCAGTTTCAAAAAATCCCTGATCATCCCTAGTCAAGTCTGCAACACATACTGAGCTTTTTTATTACCCTGAGTACCTCTGAACCAGTTAACCCTGCTGTTTTCTCTTCCTCCACATAAGGTAGAGATTTGTTCATCTCGAGGGATGCTCAGTCAGCCCTTGGCTCCCCACACTGACAGCCAAGTTACAGTTTCAGCTCCATGAAACAGTGTTTATGTAAGAGCTAGAGAGAAAAGACACCTATGAACAAAGAAAAACAATTACATTTGTTTGCATTATAGAAGTCCTCTGCAGCCCTACTCCCACTTGGGCCCCAGTATGTAGCACAGGGTAAGATCATCATTGCAGGCTGAAGCTGCATGCAATCTAATTAAGACAAGATGTAACCCGCCAGTGCAATGAACAGTTGAGAAGGGAATTGAGGATGGGGGAAATGGTGTCTTCTTAAAAGGAGGAGGAAGAAACAATAGATTTTTGCAAATTGCCTAGTTCCAGGATCTGGGTCTTGAAAAATTTCACTGAATATCACAAAACCAACAAATAATCAAGAGTTTGTAATAACTCTTGCGAACAGGTGAAGGTTTGGCATATTTACATTTTATTTTCTTCTTTTTCTTTACATGGGTGCTTGATATTTGTGCCTTAGGCTGAAAGGTGAGTTAGCATGAATTATATCAGCCCTATTTTGGAGTGCTGTGTATACTGCTATTGTCTACCCATGGCACTATCTGTGAAGCTGGTGTCGAGAAAAGATTTTGTTAGGGAGTCATAATTGTTAAGAAAGCGCTGAAAACTGCTGTGTTGTGTACAGTCCCGACAGATCAGCTCCATGAACCTGTAAATACAATGATGAAGGTACAGATCAGAGGCGTGAATCAGCATCCTTCATCTGAATGAGTAGCTGAATCTTAAAATTACTTCCCTATGCGTTATCTTTTTGTAGGCACTCAGGTAATGTGCTTATCTCAAAGTCCTAAAGACTCCCTGTACCCTTACATGTCCCAGTTCCCATTGGTTGTTAACTACTTGCCCAAATTTCTGGATTCTGGAAGGAGCAGCTGCACATTTTCATATTTAATTCACCAGAACAACTTTAACAACTGTAGGGAGCAGGCAGTAGGAATACAAGCATGGAGGAAGTTGTATATCAAATAAATCTCTTGACTGAAAATTTCCACCTTGGAAGGAGGATACTCAAATCACAACACTTCGTATAACGTAGTCTTGAAAACTTGTAAATATATTAATCTTTAAAAGTGTTCACAAAACTTCACAGCTGCTACAAGCAAGTGCTGTGGTATTTAGGTCTGTTACAGCCAGACATAGTGAGATTATCAGTCATTTGTAAAGTACTGCAGTCACTAAATTACAGCTCAGTCAGCCTAGGCTGAGAGTGCCTGTCTCCAACTCTAATGATTTCAGCATCATTCTTAGAATTGTGTAGCTCTAAATATCCCTCAAAACTTTACTCCAACCTAGTCTAATTCTTCAGAAAATATAATCCTTCAAAAACTGTACTGAGTTAATACTTCGATAGGATAAAAAGGGATATTCATGATGTTGATTAAGATGGACTGTCTGTCTGACAAGCCATGAACATGAAATGCAAACTGCTTGTGATCTTTTAACTCTTTGGAACACAGTGTCCCAAAACTAGGCTGCTAACTCAATTTCCCTGTTAAAGCAATTGCAACTTACCCGTGTACAATTTTTCAAAAATTTATACATAAATGTGATATATTTCTTCATTTCCTGCTCTAAGCTTAGGTAGCGTTGCTGCATTTTGTTTAAAAAAAATTGCCACGTTCCACCTCACTGTTGGCTGTATTTCAGAAATAATTTAAGTAGTTGTTGAAGTACACAAGGAGTACTCGCACGACAAAACTTTTTTGTGCAGTTATTTGAAGACATATCTCCGTCTTAGTGGGAAAAAAAATGCTTGTATAGGAATTTTTCACATTTGTCTAAGCTTAATATCTTTGCTTTTTAGAATAATAGCATCATTCCCCTTCAGCAGCAGTGTAAGATGGTAAAACAGGACCACAGGGACTGCCTGATACTGAGCTGTGAATCTACTGTTCTCCAGACCTATTTTGATCTCTGTGTCCTTGTCAAATCCCAGTGACACGTCTCTCATGTGGCTCAGTAGGGCTCCCAAGCTTGCAAAGCTAGCCTGAAAGGAATGCAGGTCCTCCCATATGCTGCTGGTAGAAACTATACCCGGTAAAGAAGAGCTAGTGATATAGAATCTTTGCAAAAATGTGCAGTCAAGGAGACATTGAAAACCTTAGGTTACAACAATAATATTTATTTTGATATAATAATGTCTCTTTTTCTAATATGCAGTTTATTAGAATAATAGGGAGTCTGAACACCAAAGACAGGGTAAGCACTGAAAAATTTTGGCTGGGATATGATAATCCAGATGGAAATCTTTGGGAAGAGATTTTTTTTTAAGCAATTTTTCTGATATTAAACCTTCCCTCTCATGCTGTCAACAACTTCAATCCTTTTCCTTAGCTTGATCAAGGACTTTGTGTGATTTTCAGAAGATGGGTTTTTTCCCACGTATTTACTGAAACTCACTTGTGGCTTGGAGGAGAAAGAAGAGATGGGCAGCTCTCTTCTAACCAGACAGCACATTTTCCATATGGTTTCCCCAGATGAAACCACTGCTGTTAGGACCTGCCCATAGGCTGACTGCAGCCTGCAGCGAAGCGCTAATGAGGAAGTGCCTGGGGAATATAGGAAAATACCTTTGTTGTACCCTGTACAGTTTGTCCACTTTACAAACATGAGCAGTATAAACAGGAGTTTTTCTACATGTGTTACTGCAGGAAGGCCAAGGTTACCATGGAAGGTGCTAGCTTAATGGCTTTGGCACATGGCCAACGAAAAGGCTACGAGGTCACACCATTTTCAAAGGCTGGTGCTGGAGGAGAGGTAGCCATTATATCCGCTGGTGTACAGCAGTCTCCCACCAGCTGCTCTGATTTATGGTAGCTGCAACTGTGCAAGCCAGACACAAAAACCAAGGGAATACAAAACAAGCTCATGCCCCTCATGTCCCTGTCTTTGCAGTCATGCATTCTGTTTGCCCCCTTCTTGGAGCCTCTGGCTTTTAATCTAAATACTACAGGCTCCTTGAGGTCCATGAACTCTCTCGGACTTTCTTTCTTTATAGATAACTATCTGCTTTCTTAGCCATTGCCTGGTTATCAGTCGGCTTTGCACATTTTATTTATTGATACTCCAAAGTCAACCAAGGAGATGTCTCTTTCACGCAGCTAGCAATACCTCACATAAAACATTATTACAGTACACCAATCCATACGCATTAGTCTCAGACGTTGCGGTCTATAGGTTTGTGCTACCTACTCAATCAGCTGGCATCCAAAAGCAGATGTACACCTGCGATTTTCTACTGTAAAACAAGAAAATATATACAGAAAGCCTGTACAGCAAGGAAAGGAAAACCTGCAGATCCTTCCTCATAAAAGTGTAATCTTTACTTGTGATAGGTATCAGCAGTATAAACAGAAGTACTCAGATCTTGTAAACAAGGGCTCATAACCTTCTAGCAAAAAAGGGCCATGCTGCATCCAGCTTGCAGAAACCCTTATTACACATCTGTTCAGATGTCACTGGTTGCACATTGGGTTGTCCTTCATCCT
Source organism: Eurypyga helias (assembly GCF_000690775.1). Classification (NCBI taxonomy): domain Eukaryota; kingdom Metazoa; phylum Chordata; class Aves; order Eurypygiformes; family Eurypygidae; genus Eurypyga; species Eurypyga helias. The sequence goes on along the minus strand of NW_010274888.1, from coordinate 25,828 downwards.
GAAGACTGATGCTCTCCTGAGGGGGGGCCATGGCTGGATTTTTTTCCCACATTGAACAGTTCGAAGCAGGAGGAGCCAGGCTCCAAGCCTGGCAGTCACACTCCCTTTTCAGAGAAGATAAAAGCAGCAGAGGAGAGTTACAGCACAACCACAGCATCTCAGTTGTTGAACTACTTGAACACAATGTGTTTCTGCTTAGTTTAAGGAAGGATAAACAAGATTTAGCATCTGGCAGCGAACACAATTTTTTTTTCTTCCCCTATAAATGATACTTGGATTCATTTAGATTCGTGTAGCTTCCACTCACGTAAGACTCCGTTCCATTTCCTAATTTTCCATCTTCCTTATTTCCTAAAACATGAGTTGTTAAGCTAATGAATTAAAACACTCTGAGGTTTGGTTTTGGCTCTGTGTGCATCTGTGTTCTTTTACTACCATAATTCAACGTGACAAGTTTATTGTCCTAACAAACACTAGCACCTAAAAAAAGAAAGATTGCTTTAAGCAGCACATTTCTGCAGAGAAGACCAAATGCTACCTATTGACATTTTGTTTTCCTCAAATCGTGTTCCCCTTTTCATTCCATAGTGGTCACTAAACATGCACGTCTGTAAGCAAAATGGGCTAGATTAGAGTTTAAGGATCAGCTTCTGCAATGAGCTGGATCAGATGGAATTCATTCTTCTTATTAGCTTTCAGCTGATACTTATGAGCCTGAGCGCAGGACTCCGTTTGTGCAAGGCACATTAAACACTGTGAATGCAACCCCTGCCCCAAGGAGCTTGCAGCTCAAAAAGACAAGTATGCAAAGATAAGCCAGATAAAAAGAAAAGCCTAGGACTTTGCAGAAAACAAAGCCAAGACCTGTCTTTGCTAAATCAATGTGCAAAAAGCCAACACAAATGAGAGGTCGATTTCTGCATAAGAACAAACTTAAATGTTTCTATACAAATGAGTCACCTTCAGCACAAGGCTGACCCTCCAGATGAATGCCTGTCCCCCCCAAAAAACCAAAACAAAACCAACCCCCCCAGATCTACAGCTAAGTAAATAAACTACAATGACCGCAAAATAAAATGTGAAACATTCTGTTTTTCAAGGCTCACAAAACAAGATTTTAATGACACATATGGTCTTTATTTGACCCATAATGGTTCTTTGATATATAGTGGCAAGAATTTAACTCTACCGAAGGAATAACATTTTTATGTAACCTGCCCTATAGCTAATGAAATAATCAAGCTTTCTCTCCTTCTATCTCTTTGAAAGTCTATATTCAATAGCAGATCTTGGAATATTTTACCAGAAAAGGAATAACAGAAGAGTGGCACACAAATAGAAAACAAACAGGAATCCCTCTGTCCCATTTGTTCCCTAAAAAAAATTGATACTTCTGCAGAGATACACTAATTCATTATGAGACTGGCTCGTCACAGTTAACGAGGCAGTTGCTTGCCACAGGAGACTCTTTTAGGAAATGAAGTGTCCTCTGCTAAGGTGTTTACAGCAGTGTTGTGAGAGCCCTGGAAAGATGGGCTTTATGCTGCAGTTGTTGTAGCAGGATGTTTGGCATGGGCCAGGGGTGGTAGTAAGCTTCTTGGAAAAGTCCCCTGCCCTCCCCTCCTCCCTTAAGTGCAGCAAAAGCAGTGACCCCAGATCTCCAGGACTTGCTTCCCTTGCCCCTTTCCTCAACCTTGCTGTGGCAGAAGCAACCTGTCCCCAGACAGGTTCAGTTCTTCATCCATGAGCAGCAAGTCAATCCTGCCCACGCCACTGAAAGGTCTTAGTCTGCCTTTCATGGGCAAACTGGGGGAAAACCTAGATGGAGAGGTAACATTGGTCTCTTCTCTTTCAGACCAGTTATTTCCACACAGCTGAGTGTTTAAGAATCTGGCTGAGTAATCAGTGCATTCCACCATATTAAGGGCTCTCTAAAATGCCTGTTGCTTGCTTTGTGAAGTAACTCTGTGTCATTAGGTGACAGAGGTATGGTCTCTTCTAAAAATATTAGATCCTATTTGTTACATTCATTGATGCCAGGTTTCTGATATTCCGTGGCCTTCAGCATCTTAGCAGACTGCATCCAGCACTGGAGGGATGAATCTGATATTAATCTGAGTTTTTATGATATTCTGTTTAAACAGTTATACAAATACAGCAGGCATCTTTTTGGAGCATCTTTGGCATATTTCAGAGAAACTATGTTTCACTCAGCTTTCATCCCTGATTTAAACTAATAACTACTCAGGGAAGGGGCAAGAACAGACATAGGTATATACAATGAGTATATGCCTTACATATGCCTTTTTTCCAATGAAGCGGTCGTGGTGTGATGTGTGCAATTTTAAAAGCTTCCCATTTAGCCTGCTTTTTCTACCCCAGTCTGAGGCAGAAAAGAGGCTGCACAGCCGCATCTGTTTGATACAGTGAGATACCATGTGTAATCCTCAGAGGAGGAAGCCTCCTCTCTCATGCCCAGTAAATCTATACTGATTCTATGCTCCACTCCGTCAGACAGACCAAGATGTTCTGACCTCAGCCTTCTAGGACCCAGAGGGGGCACAGTCCCCCACCTCTAGCACCCAAGTAAGAGGGACCCAGGACTTGCAGGGGAGCAGTCAGTGGCTAATCACATTTTTCAGCAGGGATACAATCTTGCAGATTGGCATATAATGCTGAAATCTAAGTAAATTTCAGAGGGTAAGGGAAGTCAAATCCTGTTCTTCCCTCCATCAGTGGTGACCAGCACAGTGCACAGCTCAGAAAACCAGAAAACAGGATTTAGCTCGCTGTATGAAAGTAAATATATATAAAGTTATTCACACTTCGTTTTGCAACTAGTCTTAGAAAAGGAAAGTCAAGTATGAAACATGATGAGTTCATTATAGTTGTCAGTTACTAAGAGAGACAATAACATATCTTCAGCTAATAAAATATTTTATCTTTAGGGTATATTGCATCTGAGTAGAACTATGTATACTTCTTTATTTATTTCCAGACATAGAGAGGACAGAGAGGAATTGCCTTACACTTTTTTCACATGCAGCAGTTTCCCAGGTGGAAGTTTACTATTGAGACTTACAGCTAACATATTGAAATGTATTAAGAGGGTTTAAGGCTTCCATTTATCTTCATTAAAACCAGTTTGAGTTTGAAAGCTGACTTGAGGATTATTTTTCATATTGGGAGTGTGAAGACAGCTCTTCAGCTGACTTAGGCAGTGATTTCAGACAAATCTCACCAGTTTGGGATGTGAAAAACAAGATTAATAGCACACATCTCTTTCCAAAGTAACCTGACATCTCTTCAGAAAAACCTCTGTGAAGGGAAAAGATAGCATTGTGTGAATTCTCGTCTAATGATTCAGAATCTGAGCAGACAGACCTACAAATACCTGATCCGTGCTGCAAGTTTTATAAACTGGGACATAGCGTGCAGCCCTTAGAAAACCATGGAGCACTTTGTAAAACCAATATACTCCTGTTTATAATAAAGTAAATATTTCTCAAAAGCATATGTAAGTAAGTGCAGTAATGCAAATTTTCACATCAGCCACTGCTTGGTAAATCACATCTTTCCTGCATTTCAGACAAAAACTTACATACCCTCACAGCGTTGTGCAGATAAGTAGAACAGTGCAGTGTTATGCTGCTGGATGAAGGCAAAGAGGAGTGATGTCCTCTGCGACTCCACCTTTCCCCCTTTCATGCTCTGGTCCAAGCAGGCCTGTGTCCCTGAGGCTACCTCTGGCACCCAAGGTTGGGTGGGAAAGGAACCAGGAGCCTGACCCCTTCACATCCCTGTCAATCCATAGGTGAAGCAGCAGGATTCATGCTGCTGAAAGCAGCAGCAGAGAACACAAGTGTCTATGGCAGCCTCCCTCAGGTCAGAGTGCAGCACAGAGTACTGCAAAATCCTCCAGCCTGCGGTCATGCTGAGCTGCCATGGGCAGTGGTGTGGACTCGGGGGACAGTGCAGGGGAAAGGTGTGGTTGGGTGAGAAGCTGCTTGTGTGCCCAGCACCCAGCACTGCAGACCTCTGTTCAGTCCTCAGCAAAATGGAAAAGTATGTAATTATTTTTTTGGATTAATAGTCTGTAGATAGATGCGGCTGGGAACAGGCACCCAGCAGAGCTCATAAATAAACACTTTGTCCCATATCTCTGGACTTTTGATCTTTCTTCAAAGAGGGCAACAGGATATTGCATTTTTGTTCTTCAGCTGCTCTGCCTGAACACCACAGTGCCTGACATAAGCACTACACAATCTTGCCATCATTTCTATGTTGGAGGTGATGCTCCAGTTACAGACTTTGCTGCTCCAACACTCTTGTTGGCGCCCAGCAAATAACATACTTGTTAGATCTTACAGGAACTTCAGGTGAAGCAAGACTGGAGTGAAGGTGTCTTGAAATGGCCTGAAGTTAAATGGATCTCAATTCTCTCTCTCCAGTTGGACGGGCGTTCTTGGACAGTATACCTCAGAGTGTCTTGGAAACATTCTGTCTCCATTTTCTCTCCTTCCAGTGGGTATAATGATACAAAATTCCTTTGCCAACTGCTAAGAGATCTACATATGAAAATGCTATATGGGAATTAGGCGTTTTTGTTGTTGTTATTACTGCTGCTCTTCGTGCATTTGCACAGAAAGTTACTGTGCAAGGCCATCAGCCAAAAAGTCTTACTACAAAAACATGAATGTGTGATTAATCCCCAAAAAGTAAATTCACATGCTCCAAGTTAAGCAAAATATCTTGCAGAATTAGGTCAGACTCTGCAAACAACACTTGCAAAATTCAGCCCCCATCTTTTTATCAATTCACCCTTTAAACAAAACTCAACTTTGATTTCAACTGCTTTCCAGAGATGCTGTGAAAGAAGCCAATGCACCTTCTCAGAGATTATGCCAAGCAGTAGTTTTGAACAGGTTTGGGGCAATATTCAATGAACTGTAACTAATCATTTTCATCTTATCGCCTACAGAGCCATTGCATTAGAATGATGTTTGGCTAATTTTCCAAAGGATACATTTACTATGGATTGTTCTACATAGCTGTCAGGATCAACTGTGAGCCAAAACATACTCTGTCAAGAGAAGTGTTTGGTTGATGAAATTATAAATAAGTCATCAACCAAAAGTCTGTTAAAATGAATCATCATTAAATGTTTCTCTAAATACAGTGTTTAATCTCAAACTCCAAAATAGGAACTGCAAAACTGTCTTTCTCTACCTCATTCACAGATCTTCTCTTTGAACACATCATGAGAACATTAAGTTAGTTAATTTAAGCTATATGTGCATGCGAGCACATGCAGAGAAGCAAAGACTGTGATATGTTTTACATAAAGCAGGCCATTGTGCACTGATTATAATGTGTAAAGAGGAAATATGTTTATACCACAATCTATTCTAAACTCAAATAGGCAGCAGTACTCTGTGTTTATAAGTATAAATGCAAAACCTATGTTAAAATAATGTTAAGAGTCTGGATTCTAACCACAAAAGCCAGGAAATGCAGAGCAAACCTTGAAAATTTGGGCCTGATTCTGATTTCATGCTCCTGCCGTGTAACTTGTGTCTTCAGCAATGGTTTGTGCTGGAGAAAAGTCTTTTTACTGAGGCTCTCAAGGTATGTCAGATCTTGTGCAAAATTCTATCATACTTAGGTCTGAAGGATACAAGAAAAGGACGTAGACAGCTGTGGCAGCATCCCCCAGGGCTTCTCTTAATCTAATGAAGTGTGTATATGCATATGTGGGTATGTGCAGGAGGGAAAGGATGGAAATGTTCAGTCTTGACAAGCATATCCTCAAAACTCTCTTGTGTCCTTGAGGACACATGTAGACTTTATGGAAAGTTTGGGGCAAGCTGAATATTATCTGTCTTTAGAAGGTGTTTATACAATTAATATTTCTCGCGATGCATAATTTCCAACATTACTATTGCTATGTTTTAAGTAGATCATAATAAAGGAGCACAGCTAAGGATGTCCCCATTGAGATATACGACTGAAATATTAATCAAGATACTTCAGTAAGGGAGGGGGAGGAAGTGACCTAACCCTGTGCAGTCCTGTGTGGAGTTCTAATGCACAGTCCTGAGAGCAAAAGAAATTCTGATAAAGACAAGAACAAGGCTGGGTCCTTCCACCTAGGCCAGGAAGGAACTCAGCAATGAAGAATGGTTGGTCTGTTAGCCACCTCTGACAACATGAGCACATGCTGGCTCTGGTCTATTGGCAGAAGCAGACTAGTCATCCGCAGGGTGTTGCTGAGACATTGGAGCAGCTGAGAAGTCTCCCTACTGTTTCAGTTCATTTCATGTTCTGCCTTTCTACAGCTTTGTTCCTCAAAATTCCAGACACACATCCTTTAGTAAAATTGGGTCTGAATATCTAATTTTCCCTAGCAATATGACTGGTGCTCTGCTGAATATAGCAAAACCTTCCTTGAGGGATAGTCTTCTATGGGTGACTTTTAGACAATGTATTGTAGAGTTCATGGGCATTAGTAGTGCAATCCAGCCTTTATCTGGAAGAGCGAGAGAGGTGGTTAAAACAAGTCACCAAGTTACAGTGGGATAACTCTCTCAGTAAATACTCACCCAAGACCAGGGGTCAAACTTGGAGGTCACAATGAGCTTCCTGGAAGAGTCCTGAAAGGGTAGTTTAGGTATAATCTGGGCACCGAAGAAAGTGAGCTAAACACAAAAGCACATCCAGCTACTTTACTCTTAATGAGCCATAGATGCCCAAGAATGCAGCAGCCATGTATCACAGATCTCTGCTCTTGCGGTGACAAGGGATTTCCACCTGGACTGGCCTGAATCTGTTAAAAAGAAGAGTTGACACTCACCTGTCCTATGACAGCTGATGATTGGTGAACCTCCTGAGAAAGAAAAGAGTTGGGCTGCACACGCTTCTCAGCTTGGGGCAGTCTTCACTTTTGCCCTGCCACACATCTAATGCTTTCCTACCAGCTGCGCTGGAGGTGCTCAGCCATTCCCTGCTTTGGAGCTTCCTTCTGGGCTGGAAGGTAAACAGCATGTCCAGAGAGGAAGGAGACAGTGTCCACGTACATGCCTTAATAACAACAGCACTCTGCTGGCAACACAGACTCCCGGGTCAGGCAGAGGAAGGACCTGGTGTCACAATCCTCCAACCTCCACTGACAAATGAAGAGATCAGGACGGGCTTCAAAAACAGGCTGTCCATCCCACTTTGTCCAAAAGAAAAGGCAGTCCAGTGTACATACTGTGCGAAAGAGAGGAAAAGAAGCATGGTGAAATAATAGTAGATACTGATAGAGTTCCAAAACACAGCAAGAAGAGTGAAATACACCTATAGGAAATGTTTTAATAATGGGTATGTTTGTTTATATGTATATCAATTTCAAAAGAATTACAAAAGGGGATCATGTTAATGCTTCTGTTGCCAGTTAATGAAAATGATGCTTCTGATGTTTCTTCTACTTCTCTGTACTATGCATCAAATAATATTTGATGAGACACCACTTCAGCTGCAAACACACTGATCATCTTTCCATTAATAACATTGACACAATTTATGCAATCAAAGATCATTGCTTTACTAGCCAGTCCTAAAGTTCTTTACTGTAGAAAACCTGAAAAAATGGGCATGTGTCATTTGCTCTTAATTTTCAGTTTATTTAAACCAGTGCTTTCTTTCAAGTTAGCTTATTCATGAACTCAGTGTCCTTACTAAGTAATATCACAGAATCATAGAATGGTTTGGGTTGGAAAGGATCTTAAAGATCATCTAGTTCCAACCCCCCTGTCATGGTCAAATGCTCAAACAAAATCTAAAACCCATCATAACTGTGTATGGAAATGAAAGAATTGGGAATGTGGTTCCAGTTGACATACCCCAGTGAAAGCCAGGTATCGACTCAACTAAAGTAGCCTTCCATAGGCAAAAACTCATGGGAGAAAATTCAGGATTAGTCCATTGTTCCTGGACAATGGACAGCAAAGAAAATGCCAGGAAATTTGTTCTTTATTAAAAAACCATAGCGAGACACACTGTAAAAATAAGTGTGCCAGCTGAGAGCATTGCTATATAAGGCTGGGTATAGAAGTCAAATGCAGAGATAAAAACCCCACCTCCAGCCAAATACACCAACACAGATCATCACAAAAGCAAAGGGAAGGTCTCAAGTAAATCATGTTGTCCTGCAACAGCCAGTTTGACACACAGATACAGGTTGAACCTCAGCAAGACAGAAATCATCCCAAAGGAATAATATTCTTGTCTTCCTGTGAGGAGAACATGTTTGCATATACTATGACTGTTGTTAATGTGTCCTGGGAGATCTATACATAATTTCTATTGCATCTAGATGGAGTTGTCTCCATAAGCATGTGCAGAAGTGTTGAATTTTGGGATTATGCCCTTTCTACAAAGAACTAGGAATCGAAACTAAATAATTCTTGAGCTAGACTTAGGAAAGGTTTCGATGTTCATTACATCATTTATATTTCTCGTATCAATTTTAATCTTACCAGGCAAAGATTAGCTATAGATAGTTAGGCTGACAGATCAGTAGATATGCTGAAGCCAGAGATGAGCAAGTCTGATAGTCTGCCTGGAGAGCCTGTAAACTTCATCACAATGCTCATCATCCTGTGCTGAAAGGAAGCCTCAAGATCACAAGTCCACAAGTTATGGAGATAGCTGCCTGACATCATGTTGGTTATGGTTTTCAGTCTGTGTTCCATTTGTCGTCATGCTGATAAAAATCTGGAATAACTCCATTAGGGATCGCTATGTTACTGGGTCAGCCTAGATTTCCATCTCTGGAAAGTGATCTAGGATGGGGACTCTGTTATCTTCCTCTGTCTCAGTGATTTCAGTGAAATTAATTTGTTAATTATTGAATTATTCTCCAACTGCGCCTTTGATCAGTATGTGGTCACCTCCACTCTAAACTAAAATTTCAACACTGTGACATCTCTACTGCTTTTGGTGGAGAATTGTCCTGATGGCACTCGTGCATTCTAAAATGCTTGACACTTGCAAGTCCAAAAAAATGTATTATGGCCTATATTATCACTTGGTGATAGACCACCAGGTGGATCATTAATGAACAGAACAGCACCCATGGTATTTCTCCACAGAAACCAAACCAGGGTATGGCACAGAATATGCAAAGCAGTTTTGCCATCAAAGTGTTGATACAAAAAATTTAATTAACTACAAATAGTTTGTGGAAAATGCTTCAGAAAGTGATTATGAAGCAAAAGAAAAAATATAGTTGATAAGGATCTAGGTGGTTTTTTATGTGGCTGTAATACTAATAAAAACCTGTTAACTAATAAAAACCTAATTAAAACTCCAAGATCTCAGCATTTTTATTAAAAGTTTTGAGACTGATTTTTAGGTGTAACTAGTTCCTAGTAACTAACTAGTTCCTAGTAACTAGTTCCTCTGCAATTAATTTTTGACTAGTTTTAAACAATCTGAATTTGTCTATGTGTTGTTGGCTAGTATCTCTTTTATGAGGGAGGAAGGAAGAAAGCAAGCAAGCTCTCTGGTAGAGCAAGATAGAAGAGGGTAAGGTTTTTCTCCAACGGAACAAGATAACTTTACAAGGAGTGTCTTGCACAAGGGGACAGACAGTATGCTGTAGACTTTGCCCAGCATTTGCTCAGCTCTTCAGTCATCTCCCACAAAGTCTTGCAGAGGTATCTAAGGCCTGAGAGCTCTGTTTATTTCCTGTGCTCATCTAGACTTTGAACCTTGCCCAGGCTGATCTCCAGGGTGCCACTCACAGGTTTTGTTAGGCAGACACTCTTGCATGAGGAGCTGGTGTGTGACGACAAAATCTTTGCCCAGAAACACCAAACTTCCATTACATAGAGTTGAATGAGGTCTGGGGGTTCTTTATGTCACACTTATGTAGTCAACTGACAAAAATTTGAAGCAGCTCTCAAGACATTGAGGAGTTCAAAGTAACTGTAGATACAAGACAGGCTGTCAGATTTCGTGCTTTGAATTATGTTTTTGTACAGAAAGTGCTTACACCAAGACATACATTATTCATCATTCAGAATATTTTTTACAAATTTGTGTGGTTCCTGTTTTTTTCTTCTTTCTTTCAAAGAAATTCTGAAAGGCTCATTTTTATATCTGAAAATGCATCCAAAGCTTGTGGAGGAAGTCCCTGTCTTCAGGCAACATAGTGCCATCCTCATTCCCATTTTCCACAGTGTTTTCACTCTTTTCTGTCTTTGATGTGGTCTCTGGCACCTTGAAAGCAAGTAAGCCTATCTCAGCTCTAGTGTGCCAGCAGTTCAATAACTCCCAGCCACCATGCCAGTACCTACAGCTGAAAGCTAGCTTTGAGGAGAAGGAGGAGGGATGTGAGGGACATCCTGAATTACATCCCTGCACAGCCTAACTTCCAATTCTGAAACCAACAGCACAGCAGTTAGCCAGAAAGCTTCACCACCAGAGTCAAATAACATCCAAAAAATTGGGATTTATGCACATGTCAGACTGATTGCAGCTTGTCAGACACTCCAGGCTAAGTGATTTTAGAGCAATTTCTCCAATTACCAGCCTTTTTCTTTGTGTGGACCACCATGAGCAGACACCCAGAAATCTCACCACTCCATTAAAGACTTGGCATAATATACACACTTGCATATATACTTACGTGTGCGCTCACACGCAGAAAAGAAAAAACACTGTCATGCCTGCAATTTCCTACTTCATTGAGTGGATTACTTTTTTGAGACTGGTTAAACAGTCGCTCTGCTGGGTGGTTAGTGATTATAATTTTTCTGCAGTGTTAGGGTACTTGACATTTTCATTCCTCAGTGACTTCAGTTAAAAACAAATAGGTCTACCTGCAGTCCACATCTGATCGCCAGATGGTCTCTATGCCTATGAAGCTCCCATCTCCAAGTGAATTCAAATGACCTCACACATACATCTTCAAACATTGCTATCTGACCACAAAAATGTATGGAAAACGCAACATCTGTACATGTCTGCATCTTAAATCCCTGTTGTTTTACAAAATATATTGCTTGTCACCCTAAAGTCTAAAGTCTCTTAATGATCTGCAGGGGGAGATGCAAATGGTAGCCTATGAGTTTAGAGGTTGTAGGTTGCATTAAACAATTTCATTTGTAACTAAAGATCAAAAGATGCAAAACTGTTCATTTGAATCAACCGACGCCAACAAATAGATCCCGTTAAGTACTCCAAATAATCCCCAAAGCACAACTGTGTGTGACTGTGTGTCTTCATATTGTGTGTATTATTCATGCAGCTGATGCATCCAAGCAGTCAAAATAAATTTAAGATCTTATGAAACTATCACTAAAACTTAAGAGTTGTTTTTACCTGCATAACAAAACATTAAGGGTCACACAGCCTGTAAGGTCTAGCATTGTTTCAAGGGAATTCCTTGTCATATCAATATCACTGTACATGTAAACCCAACCAGACAGTAAACACAGGCATTTGAATGGCTGGATGAAAAAACAGATGGGATATCACAAACATTTTCCAAACTACAATAGACATCTAGGCCAATTAAACATGGTTAGCTTTGAATGGGAGAGGAAATAGTTTTCTTTGCTGTTGAATGTCAAAAAAAAGAAAATCCTTGAGGCATAAAAGCCCAGTTCATTTTTGGAAACTTGCTAAAATTAATCAACCCTGTGTGAACTTTTAACCAAAACAAAACAACAAAAAAGTGGAAATATATATGGAAGTATCACTGGAAACACAGAAGTGGAAAAAAAGAGATTCTGAGTTACACATAAAATATTTATTTTATTTAAGTAAAGTATTTAAATGAGTAAGAGCTTTTTCTCGAGATGACTTAACCAATCAGCACAGAAAAACATTTGCTTGTTAATTTCAGCAGAATATGAAGTACACACACACACACACACACAAAAAGGTTGTTTTATTATTATTACACTCTTCTATTTTAAATGCAATTTTGAGAAATGAAACCAGGCTGAGATTTTTTTTCACAGCAAAGCCGGTCTGCAACATTTAAATTTCAGACTGTTTTCCCTTTTCATTTGCTTACAAAGCAAACTTAAATTTCGACACCTGAGAACTGTGATTTGCCTTCTGTGAAATTCATTAAGATGACTGCTTACTAAGGAGGAAATGCCAATTGAAGTTACTTGTCCCTTTTGCCTTAGTGTGACTTCATTTTAAAAGGGAAGAAATCACATTTGAAAGCCATCAGAATAGCAAGACACCCCAAAGTTCAGGTATGCCAAGTTTCCTGCATTGATGCATGTTTAGCTCCTTCGAAAGACTTCATCACACAGCAAAGTCAATAGTGGCCATCAGGCAGTAAAGAAAACATTGGAGAAATTCAGTTAATCTATCCTAGTAGACGAG
>NW_010274888.1:0-13374 GCF_000690775.1 Eurypyga helias | reverse complement strand
TGGACCAGCTGGGGGAAGGCTTCCTTCCAAGTCCCCTGAATAAATGAGAGCTTTTGGCTAGGGAGAGTGTGGGCTGGGATGGCACCCTTTTCCATGAGGGTCAGCTCAAGAGAAAGTGGACACAAACCATCACACCAAAGACACAAAGAAAATCTCTTCCCCTACACTTGAGGGGCAGTACTGCAGAGGAATGGGATAAAGGGAAGAAGCCGCTTTTTTACTTGCATTTGTTTTCATTCTCGTTGTATTCTTTTGTCTGAAGAAGAGATGTGCATGAATATGCAGCCTGCAGTTTGCGCTGTGGCTTTTTAATACAGAACTCAGATGGGCTCCTCAGCCTGCGCACACGAGATCTGCCCACCTGCCATACACTTCAATTCCTTGACAACGTAGGGATTAACCACCTACTCTCTAAACCAAACAAATGCAGTCAGACCAATGTTCTGAAGGGTTTTTCAGTGATTCTGTGGCATCTGACATTTTAAAGCGTTCAGATTTAGATTCCCTTCACACTCTGGACTTGCAGCAGCAACCCACAGCCAAAGCATTTCTGTTCACTTGAATCCAGTGCTGCAAACACTTTTTGCACCACTTGTCAGATGTTAAAAGAGGATGATATAATTGAGCCTGCTTTAAAAAAAAATCAAACTGACATAATATTGCTAGTAACTTGACAGCTTCATGTAAAGCCTTCCCTAGAAAACCCAAGCTGATCACACTGCTGAAGACAAGCAGAGGTTAGGGAGAAGGTCTAGGCTCTAGGACTCCTAGACTCAGCCTTTCAGAGGTTCGGCCATATTTAGCTTGCCCTTTGACATGACCCAGCCTTAAACAATAGCTTTGTGGGTATGCTAAATGGCCACATCTTGCCAGTTGCTGCCAAATTAATGAGCCCATGTCATTTTTAGTTTACAGTTCAGTCATAAAGCAGCCAAGTGGAAAATGAGGCAGGGACCGTTAAGGAGTGTCACGCAAATTTTCAAAGAGTATGGTCCCTAATTCCTCACTGCCCCTCTCAGAAGTCTCTAATCATCATTCTCTTTCCTCCCCTTGCCTTCTTCAGATCCTCTGAAGATCCCCCTCACTGTGCAAAAGAGGCTGGCCAAAGAAACTAGGTGACGGTGGCTCAGTGTGAGAGAGTTGAGAAGGAGTAAAATGCAACCTGCACTGATCATTTGCACAAAAACTAAAGCAATCCAAGTGGTCACCTGGCTCCCTAGCTCATGGAGGGGGGAAATATGGGCAGACCACGTGTTTCATAACTGAAGGGCACAGGAGCAAAAGGAAGCTTTCATGTAAAAAGTGATTGTGTTAAAGGGAATCCTATCCAGAAAAATGCTGAGAGACAAGCACGGTGTAATTTTACACTCCCTTACATCATTTACAGACAGGAGAAACTTTCTCAGTGAAACCTAGATTCCCATCCCCACTCTCAAAATTGTTTTCTTGGATTGTGGTTTGATCAAAAACCCAAAGCTTAGTTCAGAGTTGCAAAGTTTTCTACTTCAGCCCTTCGATGATGCACGTCCTGTGCAAGTGGTTTTACATGCTTTCAATCTGAAACCACAAAAATCTTGCCAGCTTTCCAGTTTGTCTTTGAAATTTTGAGCAGCTTTCCTGTTCCTCATCTTGCTCATCTCCCACCTGTGGTTTACCTCCTCCTGACTGCTGTGCCATCTTATTTCCTCATTCCTAATCCTTCTTCTTCCTGTATCTTCTGTTCCTATTTCTCAGCAGCTGTGGACTTCACCCTTCTGCTCTATAGCCTGGGTTTCTACTTTGGAAATGCTTCAGCTCTTCTAAGATCAACCGTTGAATTTTTTTACATCTGGCCTCACCTGGATGCACAGGGCTTCCTCCTTCACAAGTGTCAGGGATAAACGTTCGAGTTATCCTCAGGCAGGCTGCCTGGTTCCCTATTCAACCCAAATTTGTCCTTGTTGTTTTTAAAGCCTGCCTCAGACATGCCTCAGGCCCTCTTGTGCAATTTGTCTCTGTTCCTCTACTTGCCCTTCCTGATTGCCTAGCATTCTCTTTCCTGTGTTCCTCCAGGACCTAAGCGTATTCCTTAAAAAATTTTCTGGGACTATTCATTTGAACAAAAAATGGTTTTACCTCAAGAGTTCACACTCTTTTTGCTCAAGAGTAAAGACTGATTTTGCTAGCAGGAATAGTTGAGGAAGCAGAAAATTTGTAGAACGTAGGTCAGAGTATTCTCAGGATATGAATGCTAGAGCCCTAAATACAAATATTTGCAAATAAACTCGGTTCTAGGAGGTACTTTCTTCCAATTGGGAAGCAGTGTGGTTGTCACGTGACCTCTGTGCCCATCCAAAATTTGAAACACATTTCACATTTTAAACACACAGTTTTCTCACGGAACCTCTTGCAAACCATTTACAGTCCCTGGGTTAGATTGTGGTGTTTCACCACATACCCTAAATAGAGAGCTGTTCAAGGCCACACAGGAAGAACCAAAGAGATTGAGACTGTCTAAGAAATACTCTTCCCCATGGCTGCTCCTTATGTGTGGAGGTGAACAGTTGGCATCGTCTAGTAGGAACAAAAATACTTAGGAGTACAGAAGAAGTTCCTCAGACTATCCCTGGCTGTCTTGGGGTACACCTCAGGCCATCTTTCTCTTGATCAGAGCATGCTTCCTCCAGAAGCAGGTATGGTCCTGTCCTCCTGCTCCAGCCAAGAGCCCATCACAGTACCGCACCCCTCTGAACCTGAGGAAACTTCTTCCAGTTCCCAGATTAGCCCTGTTCCTAGCTGTTACAGACACTTGTGTCTCCCTGATAAGAGTATCATTAAGCTATTTTTCCCCTCTTATATGCCAGCCCTTGTGGCTGCTTGAGCAGGAAGCCGATCTTCTCTCAGCATTTGTTTTGCTAGGCTAAGCAAGCTGAGTGATTCTAGTTCTCTTGCAAGATCAGTTCCCAGTTCCCCCAGCCAGCCCTTCTTGGCTTCTATTCCTGTTTGAATTTTTCCTGAAACACAGATGCCCAGAGAAGTACATTTTATTTCAGGGGTCTCACTGGTACCCAAGAAATTAGCATCAGTCCTTTTTTATCTAGTGTAAATGCCTCTTTTTGACATACATTATAACCACACTTGACTTATTCATTGCTATGTCATGGCCATACCTATTTTCTATTTCTGTTCTTTTCAAATGACAAGCTTAAATTTCATCACAACATCCCTGTTACTTAGCCGTAAATGCATGATCTTGCAATTTCCACTAATGACTGTTATCCTATTTCTATTACTTCAAACCCAAAGTAATTCTGGTTTTCTTGTCATATATTCTGGCTCACTACCATACCCCCTTCTGTATTGATAACAAACATCATTAGCACATTTGCATGCTTTCTACCAAGTCATTATTGCTGTCATTAATGAAGTGCCTAAACAATTTTAGCTCAGAATTAATCCTTGCAGAGCTCTTTCAGTAACCTTCAGCCAGCCGGGTGTTTCCCCTTCCTTATAGCTCCTTCGGCTGTCTTGTTAATCTTCCACTAGAGCCTGTATCTTCTCTACATAAACTGATGATTTTGTATGTAACACCATGTGACATGCTTTACTGAAGATGAGATAAAATAGATCATTCTTATTTCCCTTGTTTAGTAATGTAGTTATCAAGGAAAGTCATTATTCTAGTGTAGCATATTTCGCCTTTTTCTAACTCAAATCTTATTTTTCACTAACTTTCATGTGTGTAACTATTCTTGTCTTAGAAATTTGTTGCTAACCTAGCATACTGCTGAGGTCAGACTGAAAGGACTAGTTTTCCACATTACCACTTCCTCTTTTTTCCTGAAATATATGTATTACATTTGCTCTCCTCTAGGAAGATTTGATTTAACACATCTATCTAGGATCCTATCACCTGGAAGTTCAGTCTCACCTATCAGTTTCTTGGGGACTCAGGAAAAACCTACCCCTTCCTGAAACACCTTCTGCTCTCTGAAACATCTTCCTCCTCAGAGATAGCAAACTTCCATGCTCATACCCTCATTTTTAATTGGCTGTCCTGTCCCCACAGAAACAACCTTACAGAAAAGGAGGGAAAACTATTAGCTTTTCAGACTACATTCTGACTACGTGAAGTCTCAGCACTCATTTCTCTGCAGCAATGCATGGTCATCTTATTTGTTTGTTCTTCCTCACCTTCTTTCTTCCCCTTCCATTTCCTTTTTCATGGGCTCAGCTTTGACCTCTGCAGTTGTCACTCTACTCCTGCACTTCTGGTGCTGGTATTTGCCTCCTCGTTGCCTCCTTTGGTCTTTGACCTCTGCAGTTGTCACTCCACTCCTGCACTTCTGGTGCTGGTATTTGCCTCCTTGTTGCCTCCTTTGGTCTTCCACTTGATCTCGGTCCATTCCGCTAACTCCACTCAACAAAATGTGCCCCAACACCTGTGTCCAGGCCCTGTCTCCTCAACTTGCTGGTTTTTCCAACCCTTTCAAATACTCTGTTGAAGTAGAGCATAACTTCTGCAAGCAGATGCTCTATGAGAAAGGAGACTGTAGCTGATGATTTAACCCATTGTACAGCTGTGGAGATTATCACAGTCTTCCTTCAAGGGCTGCTCTCAAAAGATATCATGAAAGCGCTCGGGAGTAATGGACGCACAAGAAAAATGGGGATGGGTACATGAGCTACACCCCAAGAAAGGAAGAGAGACCAGTAATTCGCATGAATAAAACAGTAGTTACAAGTTCCCCACTCTGGTCTGTATGAGACCTTTCTCTCCCCCTGTCTCCCTCTCTTTTCTTGCCTCTCTCATCTTTTTTCTTCCAGCTCCTCATTACTCCACCACTACTGCTGTTCACTCCTACAGCTGTTAGAAAGCAGCTCAGAATGGCACCCCAGATGCTGCACTCTGAAACTGTGGAGGTGTAAGGTACTGCTCCTCCATTTGGTGCATGGTATCAGACTGAAGTCAGTACAGGCAAATGCTGACACTGTTTTCGGCCACTCCTTCAATCTGGTGCAGGGAACAGTTGTGTTACTTGAATCATAGAATGGTTTGGGTTGGAGTGGACCTTAAAGATCATCTAGTTCCAACCCCCCTGCCATGGGCAGGGACACCTTCCACTAGACCAGGGTGCTCAAAGCCACATCCCGCCTGGCCTTGAAGACATCCAGGGATGGGGCATCCACAGCTTCTCTGGGCAACCTGTTCCAGTGCCTCATCTCCCTCTCTGGGAAGAACTTCTTCTTGATATCTAATCTAAATCTCCCTGCTTTCAATTTAAAGCCATTACCCCCCTTCTCCTGTCACTACAGGCCCTTGTAAAAAGTCCCCTCCCAGCTTCCTTGTATCCCGTTCAGGTACTTGAATGCTATAAGGTCTCCCCAGAGCCTCCTCTTCTCCAGGCTGAACAAGCCCAACTCTCTCAGCCTGTCTCCATAGGGGACACGCTCCAGCCCTCTGAGCATCTTCAGGGCCTCCTCTGGACTCGCTTCAACCAGTCTATATCCTTCTTATGTTGAGGGCTCCACAGCCGGATGCAGCACTCCAGGTGGGATCTCACAAGAGCAGAGTAGAGGACGAGATTCACCTCCCTCAACCTGCTGGCCACCCTTCTCCTGATACAGAAGAATCTTTCACAATACTAATTTTTCTAAAACTATCATCATCCATGGAGACAAATAGGGGATAGGGAGGGTAGATGGGCTGCTCAGAAAAGAGACAAAATTGGACTAAGGTGTCCAGAACTGACCATGGAGATACAGAGATACTGCAATAATATCTACACCAAATAATTTAAAGTATTATTTGGCATCAGAGAGATTTAGACCACTGCTGTGGTATCAGCTTTCTGTGAGCTGCTGCTGTTGTGTGTCCTACAGGGAAAACCTCTTTCATCAGTGCCCTAACTGGGCTTTGTAGGAGACCTGACAAGGGCTAGGCATATGCTCTTTTTTGTTGGCTTTTCCAGAGAGGTAATAACCTCCAGCACCAGAGCAGAGTGAGCAGCTGGGAGCTGTAACTCCTTAAGCAGTTAGAACAAGAGTTGCCAGAAGAGAAAAAAAAAATACAAATCCTAAAACCACAGCCAGGTCTATGTTGTAAAATGCCTGGTGGAAGACTGACTTTTTCTTCGCTTGAAGCCAAAGACCTTGCTCCCTCTGATGATGTCATTCACAAGACAGACCTGTTGCCCTGATCAAACACTTCTTTCTGTGCAGTTCAATTTTATACTAGTCACACATCCAATAGGATGGAAATCTTGACTTAGAAAGTTACAGTCAGAGCTTTTAAAAAGCAAATATAGTTCTAATGACAAAAGCTCATAGTTGAAGTCACTGAAGAACTGTCTATTATATTGTATTTTCTCGCTCAGTGGGTATTTTATCCCCCACCTTGTGCCCTTCACCACTCTGCACAGCAGCTCTGAAGCTATCTCAGTTTGTTTCTTAGTACCTAGACTGGCATGGTCAACTGGCTTGGCACCTACAGGCATTCATCCATAACCCGAGCAGATAGATTTGCTTTAATCCCATAAAAAGTAGGCAGGAATACAAATGTGTTGGATTATCAGATGAGGCAAACTAGCTGTGCATCACTGGGTTCAGTGATGCTGTGCTGATTAAATCCATAGAAGCATTTGGCCTCAACAGATTGTAGAGAAACAGTTTTTCAGAAAAATAATCAATGCAAAACAATGTTGTAATTGGAAGCCTGGAACTGCTGCAAGTTAGAATTACTCGACTTCTTTGGTGTGATATTCAAGCAGCAGTGCTTGAATGCCAGGGAACTAGAGGCCAAAGAAACCATTCCAAGTTGGATTTGGTAAGCACGGGGTTTTGCTTTAAAGCATATTAGTCAGACAAGTTCAGTCAAAAGTCATATGTAGGATTATTAGCTCTAGTGCAGGGGTTTTCTCATTTGTGTTGGCTCTTCAGATGCTCTGGAAGTTATACTGAGCAAAACACTGAGCAGCTGAAGATGGTTGTGCTGAAAGCATCTTTTTTTCCATGTCTTCCTTACTGTTCATCCGCTTGCTATTGGAATCCCACAAGAAACAATTTCCATTCTTACAATCATAGTTTTGGGAAAGCAGTTCAGAAAAAGGAAGGGAAAAATATTATGATGAAGCCTCCTTTTTCTAGCTTTCTTAGTATTAGAGACAATGGACCCCGTGGTGTCTCATGCAGTAAATAAGAGAAAGGACCCAGCAGTAATGAATACCGTAGTCATGCTAAAAGAATGCTTCTAACCCTAGGACTCCACATTGTGAAATGGTCACATAACCTTAACTCTGCCCCTTGAATATACTATGAGAAAGCGCCTAATTACCTAATTACTTATTAATGCTGTCACTGAAACATATTAATTAAATGAATTAAAACATGATTGAAGCCAGCAAGAGCAGCGTGTGAAGTCCAACAGGTGGCCCTTATAAAACTAGGAGCTTGGGCTCATGTAAACATGGGCAACCTGCAGGGGCCAGGCAGTCTGGGGACTGGCAGAGGCTCCTCAACAGCGTTATGAGGCTCCAAGGGACCCACAGCCAAGTGAAGTAAGAAAAGATCTAGAGCAACTACAAACCTTGAGGCTAATCGGGTTTCATGTAATGACCATAGAGACAGGACCCTTTGAACACAGGGCAAGATGTGATCAATGTAGCTGGTAGGTGAGTTACCTAGCTGAGTGCCTCACAGATCAGCCTGGCTCACATTAAATCCTCCACAGAAAACCCAGTGGAAGGAACTTCACGTGAGAGTATTGCATTGTTCTCCCATCCTTCTCTTAGCATCTGTTGTAAGGTATGAATCTACATGGTCTTTTGTTTGACTGGATAAACCTTGTCTTTTATGTTCTCATGACTTTATCCCAGCTGCACCGGACAGATTGGGTTGGAAACTAACTCACTTCAGTTGTAGCAGATATGCTAGGAGGCAAGCTATGGCAGATCCCTCCTAGGCAGTGAACATCAGCAAAATGGCTAAATGCATCTATATACCTCTGATACCAAGGCTCTTCTGCTCTTCTCATTTTATTTTCATTCCTCGTATCCGAGGTAGCTTCTGAAATCAAGTTCACATTCACATCTAAATTATGTATTAACTTTTCTCTAGATGGGCCCAAGGGTTGAGTTGCTATTCATAAGCAATGCTGTCAGCACTCCTCTGAAAGGAAAGGGAATGAGCAACTCCCAGGTCGGCCTCCCTCTCCCGCACAGGCAGTCTCAGCTTTCAGCTCCACTGGCCTCCTGAATGACCTGTGGGTGTTCTGGGGAAGAAAGCCCAAGCAACCATTTTGAGCATAGTGTAGGCACAGCAACCTCTACGAACCTCTGCTATACCACTGTCTGCTGCTGTACGCAATTATAAACCTTATTTGGCACTAAAGCTGAAGGGCTTGGAAAGTACCTTCATTGTATTAATTTTCTTTCATGTGGCTCTAGAACTGGATTTATGCCTCCTACACATCAGTGTCTCTCAAGGCATATCTGAAGCCACAGCTAGACTTCAAAGCCAAGTTAAAGGTGCATGTCAATACATAAACATATGTATTTTCCTCTTTTTCATCAACCTCCCTAGTTTACTGTGGTGGAGAGGCCAGCACCCCGGTGGCAGGTCAACACAGAATCATAGAATTCTTGACAACAAACATGTTGTCATGCAGGGCTTCAGAGCAGATCCTCCCACCAGATGGGAGCGGGGCTGCACTGTCAGGTTACACTACCTGCTACAAATCCGACTCCCATCCTGAGCAGGGTATTTCAGCTTCCTTCACTCCTGTCGCTCTGCGGCTCTGGCTCACCTGGCTTTTTTTTAACCCATTCCCTAGACAGCTGATGATTGATACCAGAAAATTCTGAGCAAACTGCCTTACGTCATGATTTCAGAAACTGCTGGCCATCTAATAAAGAAGGGGAGGCTGTAAGTAAAGCTGTGGGAGTAAGAGTCGATAAGAAATACCAAGAGAGAGAAGGTCCTCTTTCTCTGGTTTACAAGGGGCTTTTCTTTTTTTTTTCTTTTTTTCTTTTTTTTTTTAATGAATTAGCTAGAGAATAACTGAAAGGAGTTAGGAATCTGTACTTCATAAACATAAAAAAACCCATCCCTTTCTTCTCTGCTCATCTTCTCTGTACAAACTAGTAACTAGTGACTGATTACAGACCTGAAATTACTGATTAGCATCTTGGACTTACACAAATACACAATGCACAAACAAGACTGTCAGTGTATTCCAAGCAGAGAAATGTTAATGATTATCATGCTTATAGCTTGAGTTAAAATGAGAAAGCCATAAAGTCAAACCTCTGATAAGGCAGTGCCCACATCCCAGTGAACTGGGAGTTTCCTACTGAGCACCAAGGTCTCCAATCTCGTTACTGAGTCACATGGACAAGCTGCTTACAGGAGTGGGTATATGACAAGGTAGTTTAACTTAGCAAGACTAATTTTAGTCATTGGCCAAAATGTGCTAGCATAACTGCTTGCTTTGGTTAGCTGGTATAGACCTCCCTTTTAGGTGTAACTCTAAAGGAGTGTTGTTTTTCCCTCCTGTTTTCTTTGAAAACCCAACAGAGCCTATCTAACAAGAAGCGGACATCTCTAAATTACAGTGTGGAGCTTGTATATACATTGGTGCAAACCATGTGTTTTCCTCAGCTTTGTCATGCTGTAATAGACGGGTCTTTCATCAACAGCATGAGAATCGGAAGAACCTGCCAAAGTCAGAAAGGGGCCTTTGTCTTCAGACCCCAGACCTTTAGCAGTAACATGTGCCATTGCCTCTAATACTACAACGGGGGTACCATCTGTTCTGTAGTGTGTTGCCACAGGTGTAGTTTGTTGTTGTTTCTGACCTTTTGCATAGGCTCATCTAAACAACCAGACAAGTGTCTTTTTGTTTCACGAATGTTATGAAGTCTGTTATTACCCCTGCAGCTAGTGCTTTGTATAGCAAGAACCTCATGCAAAGCATTACTGAAATACAAACAAAGGTCCCCAAAACTTAGCTTGATCACTCTTTTGGTCCCTGAAATTGGACTTGGAACTCAAGCCTTGAAACACAGAAGAGTTTGGAGAGCATGACATCCATTTTGCCTGCTAGAAGAGAAAGCAGTAGCCAGCTGGATGGTATTGCCTCTGTTCCCTCAAAATTATAGCTAATTGATTAGGATGAATCGTTACAGACAGTGAAAGAAAAGAGGGAGGAATAACAACAAACGTTGGATAAAAGGTGTAATTACATCACTGTTTAGGTAGAAATTAAGCCCTGTAGTATTTTTTCAAACATTGGGCTGTGTCCAGCGAAAGGATGAAAGCTCTAAACCCCAGCTTAGAGGTTTCAGAGGTCTCAGGACACTGCAGAATCCAACAGATGCTGGAATATTCAGTCCTTTTCTATGTGTCAAATCTGGAAAGGAAAAATGAATACAAATAGCATGGAGGTAAAATGGAGTAAACAAGCATAACTCTTCATTCAGTAAAGCTCTGGAAAACCAAAAGGCCACCCTGCAAGCGCATAGATAAGGAGATAGATGGAGTTATGGTGTTTTACAAGGTGAGAATACAATTAAAGGAAACATTTTCTACTCTTACTTGTACCACCATAACTCTGAGAAACAGTAATTGACTGCATGGGAACTATACAGGTTTGCACATTGGATTTGTGCTTTACTAGTCAACACATTGCTGTGAATAGTTGGATCTGATTAATTTGCTTGTGCATTTTTGTTGTCAACTTACAAGTAAGGGATGCATTTTAAAATTATTGATATCCCTTAAACCTAAAAAATATGTTCTACATGAAAATTGAGAATAACTATATCTGTAGTTAAAGGACTCTCAATAGCATTGTATTATTTTGTTTCTGGCACAGCTAGGAACTGTCTTCATTGGCAGAAGTATCTTAAGTCTCAAATGTCAAAGGGTTTTATTACCAAATAGTATTTTTTAGTTCCTAATTTACTAATGACTCACCAAAAATAATACGAGAGAAGAAGACAAATGCTGTCCACATATTACAAAGTAAACAGAGGTAGAAGAACAAGAACTGTACTTGACATACATGTCCTTTTTTCTTGTGGTCTGATGACTAGACCATGACATCAAGCAAGTTCAACAGTTTCCAAGCATGTGACTCCCAGGCACTTGCTAGGAGCTGGTGTGGGTTTAGTGGAACATGCAGTTCTTGCTGTCTTTTGTGTTTTTGGCTGTCATCATTGCAAAGATAAATTTGGAGCTCTACACAGAATCCAGCTTCATGGTCTCCTGAGGACTGTTAATAAACAGGAGTGGAGCCAGCTTTTGGGAGTGGAGCCACCAGTGAATGCAGGGTGGCTAAACACCACAAAGTAAGGTCTGGCATAAGGAGAATGGGAAATTCAACAGGGCAGGCATGAGAGAGACACAGAGAAACCAAATTAGCCAATACCAAAGCAGCAAATTAAGAAACAAAGGAAAATAAATTGCAAGAAAACATACAGAGAAGTATCAAACACGTACTGCATTAGAAACAGCTACAAATACATACTGTCCTAAAACAACTTTTCTTTGCAAATCAATGCTCTAGTTACCACAGAAATGTTACACATGTATGACAGGGAGGGAAAATGTCCAAAAGTTTATTCTATTTGGATACGTGAATATAAAAAGTGCAATACTGTGTGAGCCTATCGGTTCTAATGGCTGAGAGAGGAGTCTCTCTCTGCTTCTGGCTGGGTAAAAATACTGAGGAAAGAAGTGTTAAAAGCAGGGCAAGAATAAAGTGATCCTCCTCTGGCATCCTTTATCTTCTAGTAACCAACATCATGGAGATTTCCTGAGCCAGAAGTTACATCTGAGTCATCTTGAACAATCCCCTCTAGAACCATCCCCACCTTGATGGGCTTTTCGAGCCATTTACTGGGGCTTTGTTCCTGCCACACACTTGCACTGAACCATGCGTTCTCTGAGTCTGGGGTCTAGCTGGTGTTCAGCCTGTTACCTGAGTGCCATTATATTTTGCTCTGGAAATTTAAAAAAACCCTGTGACCAGATCATCTGTACACAATATGGGGAAAAGCCCAGATTCTTCATATAAAAATTTTTCAACTAAAGGAAGTCTCAGACAAGTTTTTAACTTTCTCTGCAACATCAGATTCTTTGTTCTCCAAAGACAAAGGTGTGATTATGGCAGATCCTGTGTTAATGAGTGTAAGTTTAGATTCCTGAAGATAGGCCGAACCTTTTCAGGAGATTTTAAGCCAAAAGTGAATATATTTCTTCCAGTTACAGGAGACTTAAAAAAAAAGCTTCTTATTATATCTGTGTAACGAATCTGGACTGGGCAGACATTTTTCATTACCTAAAGAATGATTATTTCATGTATAAAGTACTTAAAGAGATATTAGCCAGTTCAACATGAATTATTGTTCATCTACTAAGAGAACTAAAGACATTTTAGCAAACAAATCTACTGAGAGTTGGAGGTGGTTTAATGTACAATAGACATGATTTATAGCGTTCAGGTAAGTTTTTTGTCAGTAAAATTAACTCTAAGCTTAAGCTGCAGAAAAGATATGGAATTATCAACATAAAGTATGCTTAAGGAAATCAATCACCTAGTTTAAAGATTAAAAAGGAAAAAGTGTACAGTTGAAGACAAAACCTCTACCTTTTTGTACTGTGGACAAGGTTTGTAACTTCAACACTTCTTCCCTCTTGCACACAGAAATCAGAGTATTCCTGAACCCATTTTATTCACTTAATGAATAGGAATTTTTTGTTGTTGTTGTTACTAGCGATCCCATATGAAGAGATGAAAGGAACTTCATTACAAAACATCCCTTTTCCCTTCTCAGTTTGCTCAGAATTCCAACAAAACACTTTTCTTCAGCCTGTAGCTGTATACATCTGGCTAAAGTCTGAATGATTTGTGTGCATATGTGTGTACATGCGTGTGTGTAAAAGCACCCATGTGCACAAAAGCTGGTAGGAATAATGCATCTGTAAAAAAATAAACTGTATAATACCATCAGGTAAAGTTAATGCTCACTTCTGAATACAGATAACTGAAAACCAACCCTTTGTGGCAAAAGTTGAAAGATCCTTTATGTGTAAAACAGCCCCAATACTTATATCTTAGAAATTAAATATGAAATAACTAATATAAATGCTTAAATTCGGCAGCCTAATCAATGGAAACTGCTGCTATTAGCACCCTGTTCTGATGCCCAGTGCGCCTTGCCTTCTGTAGCTGACTTCTGCACTCCACCTTTGCAAAGCCTCTGCATACACAATGGGTAGAGAGCCTTAACAGTGTTTAATAATAGACTCTTCCATGAAGAAAAGTGCAATCTGTACTTAACCCTTTATTAAAGCACCACAGAATCTGGTTATTATCATAGAATCACAGAATGG
>NW_010274887.1:0-4757 GCF_000690775.1 Eurypyga helias | reverse complement strand
ATTCTATGATTCTATGATTCAAGGAGAGGTCTGCCTGCAGAGCTCTTTTCCCAATGCCCTGCACACAGGCATGGGCCACTCTGTCCTCAGCGTTGGAAGCACACCCTGACTGCGCCACTCGCAGAGAACCAACCTCAGATGACGGAGGTATTTTAGTCTTAATCCTGCTGTGCCGTAAGACAGCGGCAAGTCCTTTGGAGAACTCCTGGGGTCCCAGCCTCTGAAGGCATGGGTGCAGGATGTGTGGCTCTGACCTGGCTCACCGGGGTCAGCCGCCACTGGAACCCCAGGGACAAGGCATCCCCACCTTCCCAGGCAGCAGGTGAGGGAAAGGGTTTGCTCCCCTCCTCTCCTGCAAGACCCCAGGTGTGGACTGTCAATCAAAGTGGGTTAGCAAGGCTGTCTGTATCTCCGTTAATACTGAAGTAAGCATTAAGCTTTACAAAACAATAAAGTCTGGCTTGAGAGGCGCTAACACCTCCATCGACTTAATCTGAATCAGATTAAATATTCATTTCGATAAAACCTGAAAAGGCCTTTTTTGGAGATGACTTTAATTTCCAGAGCAAGCCATGCTGGGAGGAAACAAGGGGACAGCAGGGACTCTACTTCTGAATCCACCTCAACTGGGCAAATCAATAAATGTTTATTGTTTGATCCCTTCTGAGTTTGTTTATTTATTTAGCACTGACTTCCACTCCCATTGCAATTTTCGCAGAAAGCCTGCAGTGAACTCTTATAGGAGAAGGTGGAGGAGTATGTAATTTCAACTTCTTGCCTGACATGCTATAAAATTATTCATTTCTAGGACTGCTAAAGGTTTTTTAAATTTACAGCTTTTCTAACCCCAGTCAAGGTTTACACACTGAATACAATGAATATTGTTAAGGGTTAAATGGACAGTTTTGCACTTTCAATTAATTATAAATACACCCCAGTCACTCTTCTACCAATTTTTTCTTTATTTATTTATTTTTATAATCAGAGATACTTCATAATTGTGGACCATGCTAATAATTTCCATGGCAAGAGCAGAATTCAAGAAAAAATGACTAAAGTAGTTAACAACCACAAAGTTGATGTGAAAAGAACAATACTAGCATTGAAATACTTTCAATAGAAAAACTAAAACAAAAACAATAAAACAAGTTAAATTAGATAATTTTCTATACCTGGGTTGTATGTTTAAATGCAACTGCAATTTGTGTGTTTGATTTGCACAGGTTCTAAAAAAAATTCAGAAAAATGCCTATGTGTGTATATGCGAGTATGTTCATGCATTCTTTGGGTTATGTTTATTAAAGATTTCAGTGCCCTATGAACATCCATTAATCATGTCCCTTCAAGTGCATCACCTGTACTCTGACCCTTCCTCTGCCTGCACAAAGGCTGCCTCTAATAACCAAATCTCTAAGCAGCTCCTAGCAGCTGCCAAGTTTTAAAAAATAGACATCAGTCCCCTAGAACAACACATCCTCCTTTTGACTATTTTGAGAATTACCTTCTGTGCTCCTGCTTAGATTCACTCTCCTTTCCTGCCCTCTCTTCCTTCCTCCCTCCCTCCGTCCCCTCACAGCTGCCTGGGAAGGAAGCAGTGACCAATCCTTACTCCTGGACAACTAACAGATAGAGGGTCTTATTCACTGGCAGTATTCCAAGTAGTGAAAAACTGGAACTTTATGTTATTTATGTAATTTTCATACTTATGTTACACAGCCATGTATTACATACATAAAAGCTGCTTGAAGGTACTTTGAAAACTTTGAAATCTCTGACTTTCCATGACTTTTTTGCATTGTATAAGAGGTAATTAGGTTCAACCCCTTGAAAGTGGAAGTGAAAAATAACCATATAAAATAACATTTTTACAAGTCTACCTCTAAGTGCCCAAAATACTACCAAAGCAATTTTCTGTGTAATGTTAGACACAGAAAAAAAAGACAGTATCAAGTGATTATGTATTGCTCCCTTTCTCAAAACACTTTCTTAACTACTTCCTCCTCGGCAAAGTTCTGAAGTACATTCCATCTCCTCCATACCCTGATGTTTGAAGACCCTATGACCTTTACTGCACTTAGCTGCAGCACACACCCTGTGAGAAAGAGATTTGTTATTTTCCCTCTGTTAGAGATGGGAAACTGGTGCAGAGAGTATCCTGGGCTGCCTGAAGCCACACAGGAAAATGGAAATAAACCAGTGTTCAATCCAGGACTCCCAGTCCAAGTTGTTACTTTGGGCTATCTCATCACCAAATTTTAATATGATTTGCACACAGCTGCTCATGCATAAGACAGCCATTGCACTGCAGGAGTCTTTCAGTCAGAAAATTCCAGCTGTGGTATAATTTTTGGTGAATTTTCTTACATTTTTGGAGTCACAATTCTGTTTCATTTGCCAATGAATTTAAATTTCTAGTAATTTTCATTGTAATTCTGAATGAACCTAAATGTAAAAATATCATAGTTCTTCCTGAGCAGAATGGCCCTGTTCTTTTAATGCTACATGTACCGGCACCTCACTGCCTTCCCCATCCAATCCTGGCTGTGTTTGTATGCATGCTGGCTTTGTTGAGGTACAGACACAGATGTAAAGTGCAGTTTTCAAAAGCACTATAACACTTAAATTCTTGAAAGCACTCGGGTGTCTGTGTTCACTTAGAAACACAGAGAACCTAAATACCTAGGATCTCAGATAGGAAGGAAGATCAATACTGAGGGTCTAAGAACTTCCAATATCTGCATCCAGCTTTTCTTTTTGAAAACAGGTTGTAAATTCCACAGACACCAACATGCAACAGCATGAGAGTCAGAATGGTTAACAGTCCTTGCTGTGGCTTTTGTTGTCCATGCCACTGGTGCCTGAAGGTGACTTATGCTCCTTTGCTAATTTTCCTGTGTAAAAATAAGTTAATTAAAACAGGAATACTCACACAATCTCATTTTTTGCCAGGGTTGGAATGATGTTGGATTAATGAAAGGCTAAAGGTTAAATACTTTTAGTTTGATAAAGTTTTGTAATTACCCAATTTTATATTTCTAGCATTGTATACTAGCATCCATGAATATTTTACAACCTTTCTTCTTGGGTGATGGTAAATATTCTGCCCATTTTCTCCAAGACTCCAGTACAGGTGAAACTCCCAAAACAGAAAAAATGATGGTATGTCAGAAACAGGGATTCAAATGGTTGATAAAGGCCTTCCTACCCACTATAGAAGAGCTGAAAGAGCTTTTCAGCTTATTTCCTTTACTTTCTTTCTTGACAAAATAAAATTTAAAAAAACCCCAAACCCACAACCTTTATATGACCTTCTTCTCTTCTAACATTTTTAGAAGAAATATGGGACACTGAGTAAGTCTTTAAACGTTCCCATGAAGTGCACATCTTCAGAATCCAACAAAGTGTTGAGAACAATCAATGAAAACATCAATTTCGAAGAAACCACTTCCTTGTCCAGGAGAAAGAATGTAATTGTGTGTGGTGTGGAGAGACTTCCACTTTACTACAGCTAGTGCAATCCTGACAAAGGACTCTTAAGGTAGATTTATATAAACCACAGTCCTTCTATGTGTGTCATGAAAAGAAATATTATTTTAGAGAATTTCTCTTCATCTGAAGACTTGTGCACTTAGTTGTAGTGAAGAATCAAGGGGAAAAAAAAGAACACAGCAAGTCTTTGTATCTCACTAATATTTTATGAATAAATTCAACAAAGGGTAGGCAAAAAGAATGGCTAAGGCTGAAAGATGTTCCTGCCTCTTCATAAATGAAACATGACAATAGGTGACCTTATTATGCAAGTACAAAATTGTAAGCAAAAAAAGTGCATGTCAGGAAAAAAAAAAAAAAAGACAAATTTACAGCCTCTTCTCACATTTGAAGCAATCCTTCCTGAAAAATTACTCTCACTTGTCATTGAAGGGAATGTAGGAATTGCTTGAGTTTGTGGTAGCTTGGTTATTTCTGCTGTTCCACCTCAAACAGCCATGTAGCATGCACAGACGTTTATTCCTTGGAATATCAAGCATGTAAGATGTGAGTATGCTGAAGGCCAGGAAACAATAATCCCCTGATGGACTGTGATTCTAAAACAAATGTAGAGTGAGAGAGAATAACTGCTTTGCTTACCTCTGTTTACCGTGTGTAGAAATCATACGTACAAAAAAAGAAGAAAGATGCATCAAAAACATAGTGCAACGAATAATCCTAGCATGAACTCACTTCTACAAACATAAAGAAAATGTCTTCTTTTATCCTGAAACCACAGGCAACACACATTAAAATACTTTGAGACTAGACCCAGGGCTTCGATGTCATCCTGATTATCAGCAAGCCCCTTCCATTTCAACCTGACTTGTGAGTGTATCGCTCTCCCTGCCTCTCTGCCTCTCTCTCTCTGTTCCCTAAAATTAGATTGTTATCTCCCTGAAATGATCTCACACATGGTTGTTGAATAAAGATGAAAGAACAAGGCTAGAGGGAGAAGGGAGAAAATGTGTTACAGGGCAGCACTGGTAAGATGAGTAAACATCAAAAAAAAGATAAAACAGGCCAAGAGAATGTAATTTTGCCAAGAGAATATAATTTTACCAAGATCAGCCCTACTGACAAGGCCACCAAGGAGAGGCCAAGCTATCAGGTGCAGCTCTGTGGAGGCTAAAACTGATGACCTACTCCGTAATGAGCTCTCAGGGTGGGATATTAGTCAGGTGTCCTTCTGTCTGAAGGTGTGCTTATAGAATCATGGAATCACAGAA
>NW_010274886.1:850-1781 GCF_000690775.1 Eurypyga helias | reverse complement strand
AGTATGGGGGAAGTCCCCAAACCGCCCGGCCTTGGCCTGCGTACCTGTTATGTTTTCTGTGCAGGGGACACCTTGTCTGAGGAAGAATCAAGATCTTGGAATACTTTTGGTTGGGAGAGGCCTCATCGGGTCAGCTGGGCCAGCGCATGGTCGGAGCAGGGCAGAGAACGCTCACACCTATCAGTAAAAAGTAGCGTGAAAAAAGGGTCCACTTTTTCCAGTGTATTAAGTAGTGTTAGACCTGGATTGCACGAGATGCTGAGGCTGTAGCTAGGTGTTCTGCTAATACCAGGAGCGCACTGTTGAAGTGAATCCACCCATCATCCTCACTGTGCTTCGGTTGACATCCTGGAGGAGTCTTGGTTCCTTTGGCACCGAGAGCTC
Source organism: Eurypyga helias (assembly GCF_000690775.1). NCBI lineage: Eukaryota > Metazoa > Chordata > Aves > Eurypygiformes > Eurypygidae > Eurypyga > Eurypyga helias. Next base: position 1,397 of record NW_010274886.1, on the reverse strand, counting down.
AGGACGTGCTTGCAAGACCTTCGCGTGCTCCAGCCGTTAACGGGCGTTCACACCAGCAGACCCCGCTGGGGCTGCTCTGACATGAGACCTCTACAACACCCTGTATTGCGTTTGTGGGGGAGGGTTGTGGTAGCAGGGTGGGGGTTACAGGGGTGGCTGTCGGAAGGTTCCCCGGCTCCAAGTCGGACCCACCTCCGGCCACAGCCGAGCCCGTCAATCAGTGACGGTGATAGCACATCTGGGATAACATTCTGAAGAAGAGCTGAGGGGAAAAAAGCTGCTGTGGGACCTGCAGAAGGAAAGAGGAGTGGGATGTGAGAGACACAATGGGGCAGACACCCAGCTCAGTGAGGAAAGGTGGGAAGAGGTGCTCGGAGCAGAGGTTCCCCTGCAGCCCGTGGGGAGAGGGCAGGCTGTGCCCCTGCCCCCATGGAGGGTCATGGGGGAGCAGAGACCCCCCTGCAGCCCAGGAAGGACCCCATGCCAGAGCAGGGGGATGCCCGAAAGAGGCTGTGACCCCATGGGAAGCCCATGCTGAGACAGGCCC
>NW_010274886.1:0-724 GCF_000690775.1 Eurypyga helias | reverse complement strand
TGGAGCAGGGGCAGAGTGTGAGGATCCTCCCCTGAGGAGGAAGGAGCAGCAGAGACACCGTGTGATGGACTGACCACAACCCCCATTCCCCATCTCCCTGTGCTGCTGAGGAGGCAGAGAAATCGGGAAGAGAGCTGGGCCTGGGAAGAAGGGAGGGGTGGGGAAGGTTTTTAAGATCTGGTTTTATCTCTGGTTATCCTGCTGTGATTTGATTGGTAACTAATTAAATTGATTTTTCTTCCCCCAGTCGAGTCTGTTTTGCCCATGACCAAAACTGGTGAGTGATCCCTCCCTGTCCTCATCTCCACCCACGAGCCTTTCCTGATGTTTTCTCCTCCCCATCCCACCAGGGGAAGGAGTGAGCGAGCGGCTACGTGGTGCTGACTTGCCAGCTGGGCCTAACCCACGACACGTGTACAGTGTGGGACCTCAGCAAGGCCTGTTTCACTTGACAGAACCTCTCTCACTGCCCTGCCCGGCCCAGCTGGCTAATGTTGATGCAGCACGTGCTTGCTCAATGCCAGTTGCAGGTGTGGCAGAATAGGCTGTTGCCTAGACTCGTGCATCCTCACCTGTGCTGTTTTCACGGGCTGCGTGTGCGCCTGCTTCTATCTGTTGAACTTGGGTATGAGGGAACTTACATGTACAGTGCAACTGGTATCGCTCACCCGTAAGGCTGGATCAGGAGGATGATCCAGTAGCCTGACGAATATGGTGGCCTTCT
>NW_010274885.1:0-977 GCF_000690775.1 Eurypyga helias | reverse complement strand
TCACTCTCCAAGGCATTTTACAACCGCCACTGCAACCCACCCACCCCGCCGCGGTTCCCAGCACAGAGCCGGGCACTTTGAATTCCTCAAAAGGCAAACCGCCCAGTCCAAACTGTTAAAAAAAGCTAAAAATCTTGATTTCTTAACTCAGAGAGCTGAAACAAGATCCAACAACAAAACAAACGAAGCGGCAAATGTTTATGATCCCTATCAGTACCTCTGAAGGGAACAGATCCAGCCTTCAGCCCGAAACAAAGCCACGCCAGCTCTTTTCAAGCCCCAGAACTCGCTCTTCAGAGGAAAAACACACCATGACATGCAACAGCCGTAAATCAGGTTCGCATGCTGATGCTTCTGCATCGCGGTGATCTTGCTGGTGTCAACCAAGGTCAGCTGCTCACGGAAATTTTCTGATGTAAGAGCCCGTAGCTCAATTTATTTTTGACAACACAACAATCTGTAAAAGCTGTGGAGTGCAGGTGTTCCTTGAAGTTAAGGTACTCTGAGTAGTAATTACTAGTATTTGTATCCTTACAAACTGTACCCAGGGCCCCTAACGATCCATCTTTCCCTGTGTCACACTGCAAAGTCACACAATTATCAAAGCCGCTACTTTCCCTCGAGCCAAAACCACTAACGCTTCCGTGTCAACCTCATGCTCGCTGGGACCACTCGTTCCACAAGATGCGGGGCAGCAGCTCCGCTCGGCAGTGGTCCTGGGGTCCGGCAGCGATCGCGGGGGTTACAGTCGCACCACGAGCCAGCTGGGTTTCCTCCCCGGAGGAAAAGCGGCTCAGCAGGACCCAGGGGAGGGCGAGGTGTGCGTACAAAGGGGTTAAATCTTTATCCAGGGGGGTTAGGTGTTTGTACAAGGGGGTTAGGTGTGTGTACAAAAGGCGGGCAGCCAGTCGCCCCTTAGAATTCTCACTGACGGGCGACCACCGAGCATCCTGGGCAGAGACCCCTAACTCAGAGGG
>NW_010274884.1:0-49919 GCF_000690775.1 Eurypyga helias | reverse complement strand
TGACCCTCGCCTAACGACGCCTGTATCGTTCGCCGCGTGACCGAAGGGAGCGCGAGAGCTTCTGGGTCCGGGCGGGCCTAGCAGCTCGTTCTCGGGTTTCCCTGGCTCTGGGAACGCCCTGGCCTGCTTTTTCTGTTTTCCCAGGCTTCCCTCGATTTTATGAGTCAAGAAAAAAGTAATTATTCTTAGCAACAAGACAATAGCGTCATGTGCTTGGAATTATTTTCGTTACAGTTTATGACACTTAGTGCTTCTTGTTGGTTATAATGACTGTGCTTGGTCATCCAGCGGCCATTGAAAATGAGTTGAGAGATCCAGTAATGAGAGTGAATTTCACTTTTGGGAGCAGTTTCTTAGCATTTGCAGGTGATGGAGTTTTTAAAGTGTCACAGTGAGTATTTACTTCATGTGATTGCCAAGCATCTGCCTGCACTATGTGAATCATTTAATATGCCTCTTCACTGTTTCTAGAGTCAGTCCTGAGCACAGATTGAGTCTTGCCCACAGCCAAGCTTCATTTCTTGCTTCTGGTTTTTCCTCTCTCTTTCAACTTTCATTAGAAAAGAAGGGAAGATTTAATGAATACAGAGTGTCAATATTAAAGTATTATATCCCAGTGTGTTCAGAAATTTCTAATGAGTAGACACAGAGGTCATTTTCATATGCTTTATGAATTCTATCCACCCATATAATTAGGTAATTTCAAAACTCTCTTCCAAACATAGCAGAAGTACATAAGGCCATCCATCGGCAGTTTTAGAGTCAAGCCCCAGAATGCGTTGTAAGTCCCAGCTTTGATCAGTTTCTCTGATCTCACAAGCCAATAACATTTTGCTTCCTTAATAATTTTTGTATAGCCTCCTGACTAGGAATATTTTCTGTCTGTGCTAAGGGGAAAATAGGATTCAGCTGAGCAGGACAATAATCCTGAAGGTTTTGTTTTGCTGTTCCATTTATAAAGCATGCTCTAGACGTTTTTAGCACTTTTATCCTTAGACCAAACATAAGAGACTTATATATGTACGATGGCTCCATATAGCTTCTGTCCTGAAATAAGTCTCAATTTAAAGCCACAGAATCTACCCTTTTAATTATAGAGAAAATATGCCTTCTTGCCCATTCAGTGATCTCCTGATAATGTGCTGTGCATATAAAATTAACAGCTGGGCTAAGACCACCACTTAATTGTAAGCAGGCCACTGAATGCAACTTTTTCTTCCTCTCACATGTTTAATTAGTGCTGTGATGAAGATTTAAATGGTGCTTTTTCTGTTCCTTCAAGAGAGTTTTCTGTGATTTGTCTAAAAAGAGAGAATCTATACAAAAATACCAGAACCTCCAAAACATGATTGTCATTGAAAAACTAAAAGATTAGTTTCAAAGCTTGGAATTTAAAGTCACTATTCTATTGGCTGCTAAAAGTCATCTCAAATAGACACTCTGGATTTAGAGATATACATTTTTCCTACATGTAGTTGTCCCTGAATGCTTCACAAGCAATCCTTCTCTTGCTCTCCCTCCCTGTCTCCTCAAAGGCCTGAATTTATTGCTGGTCTTAATCATCCACCTCTCTGGCATGGTTACAAACCAGTGTTTTACTTTGATTGTCTACCTAATTAACATAACCAAGTTAAACTCAGAGTACTTTCTGCTATTTAGCTTCAGTATTGCTCCTTTTGTTTTCAAATGTGAAGGTCTTCTGTGCCCAAAAGCTCATCTCTTCTTTCTTATTTTTGACTTTATTATGTGGTCTAGTAAAGAATATTAAAAGATTACTTCAGACCAACTATTACATCCAAATTATAGGTATATGTCTGATAATTTCATCAGAGTAAATAAAAACTATATTTTGTTCGTTTAATCGTAGACTTTTCAAGCACTTACAAAACCTTGTGTTACTTTATTTTTATGTACACCAGACCCTAAGATCTGAATAAGCAAAAGTGATAGCCCTTTTACTTGTTGGAAAAAAGCAATGAAGTGCAGCATTTATTTTTTGCTACTAATCTTGAATCTACACTGCTCCAAACTCTATACTATCAATCTTCTAATTTCTACTGATATGTTTAAAAGGAAAAAAATTCTCAATCCCCTACTTTCCACTGTGTAAAACCAGATGCAGGGGTTGAAGTCTGGGGTTTGGATGTGTGACATCCCTTTTTGTGCCTGTATTGACCTGCTATCAGTTCTCCCTTGACTAGGGCACATTACAATCTCTGTTGTCCACTCACAGTTTTACCCTGGCAAGCAGTCCCTTAAGAGTAAGACTCTCCCTGAGTCTAGACATCTCTTTTTTGGATCCCACCTTCCTTTGTTCTCATCTAATGCTTGCTTTCCTCTATTGTTTTTTCCTGCACTTACGCTCATGGTTCACCAAAACATGGATACATATGCAAGTACAAATGTTTTAAAGGTTTAAAGTAAGGTAGAGAGAAAAGAGTCCATGGTTAAGACATCTGTTCCTGACCCAGCACATGTGGATTCACTTCGCAGCTCTACAGGTCATGAAATCTGTTCATTTCCATTCTGCATGTGGAAAATGGTGACGATGCTTTCTTACTCTACCAATTTTTTCATTGATAAACCCTAATTTGTGAAATGTGATAAAATAATACTGTGTTCTGAAAATAGGTTTGGGTAAGATGTCCGAGTTGCTTAACATTCCCTTGATAACAAAAAGGGAGCATTCTTGGTATGTCCTTACTTCTACTTGTATAGTCTTACTCCATTTCTTGTCCTGTCTCTGACATTCGTCTTGACCCCTGGCAATCAGATCAACTCACCTGACAAAAATTGAGTAGATTTGTTGAGTAGTAGAATTACTTTAATAAAGGAACCAGGCACCTCCAGAGCTATTGCATGAGAAAGTAGATAGTTGCTCAGGTGGGAGGAGGATGTTAAATTATATCACTTTTAATATGTAGCATGTTGTTAACCTATGTCAGTCTTAATGTGTATCTAGTGATAATAGGTAAATTAATGGAGGCAAGGTTTTTGTGAGTTGATTCTCCAGTATACTTACACTCTCCTATTGGCTTTCCCAACATTTTCCATTTTTTTATGACATGCTGACTTATTCTTGGATCTGCCTTTAGTCTTCCTAAGGTGTACTAGTCTGTGAGCATTTTGCAGCTTCTCTTGCTCGGGGGGTAATCATTTCTGGAACTAGATTTGCCTTCTTAGTTGTAAAAAGCAATATGCACAGCTTCACCCAATATAAATTTTACCTGTTTGCTGCTGACTTTCATTTTGCTGCAGGTGGTATTGATTGTGTGGTGCTCAGCTGTCTGCCAGGGTTAACCCACAACACCGTAAAATCCTTTGATCCACGTTAAGTCTTAAACCCATCCTCCTCTGTATCAGGGCAGAACAGCTTAGATCCCAAGAAGAAACGAGACAGTGATAACCATGGAGCTGTTTTGAGAAGGAGCCTTTATCACGGGCTTAGTAGTGTTGCATTCAGTTGATAAGGAGTCTCACTGGGGGTGAAGCAGAAAGAAAGCTCCTCTCCTAAAGGATCTCCACTGAGCTTGGGTGCAAAGCTAGTCCCTAAACCTAATGGCTATGGGACCCAGTGTGGCAGATCATCCATCTTGCAAAATCAAGAAGTTAAGGGGGAGCAATCCATTCATTTTGGTTTTATTCCTCCTTGGTCATGCACATTATGACTTCTTTGCTTTTCCAGACTACCCTGAATTTTCAGGTTGTGAAGTCTGCTCTTGCCCCACAGAGGCTCATCAGCCCCTAGAGAGGTGTCTCCCAAAGTGCAAGAAAAGGAGAAGCAGGAACAATGACCTTCCTCTACTTCACTGCACCCTGAAAGAATTTAGGTTTGAAGGGACCTTTGGATATCACCTGTGAGAAGCAGGGTTAATATTAGAAGAGATTGTTCAGGACTGTGTGCAGGTGAGTTTTAAGTATCTCCAAGAATGGCAGTTGTATGGCTGTTCTAAGAAAGACCTGCAGATAGTTTGAGTTACCACATGCATTGGAGAGAAGTGTAGCAGGATTTTCTTGAATTTATTGAGGTTTAATGGAGGCTTCATCATCCAGGAAAATTTTGCCACCTCCAAACTCATTAGTTAGCTTGTGAGTTTTTGAGACCTACCGTCAACAAACTTATTTTTTGTTCTCATTATTTTTCTGTTCATTGGATGAGAAATGTATTGGTTGTTTGCGTTTTGTGTATTTTCTTTCTACAAGTTCTGCTTTCTCAAGGATGCAGGCAATCATTTTAACATCAGCATTGTAGGGATATACATCTCCTTGCATAATAGCTCACATAACATCCAGTGTACAAGAAGACAACTGGCATAGTTTCAGTTTGCAACATTTATTGGGGGAAATAATCAAGACATATTTTCATCCTCTTTCAATGCCTTCTTACAAATGTAAACAATTACAAAAAAAAACCCACGTAGCAATAGATTTGTTTTGTTTGGAATATTATTATTTGTTGCTCCAGGCTTCAACAGAAATTGAGAAGTATTAGTTCCTTTGCATAAAGCTATTTTATTATTTATGTTTCATTATATATATAGCACACTGGACACTGGGTTTTTTTTGTAAATCTCTCAACAGCAAACAATATTACATAGATCAATAAAAGACTGAAATTAATTGGGGCAAACTGCATTTTAAAAAGTATTTTAAAACTGTACAATTAGCAATCACTTTTTAACTAATTGAATAAAAATTCAATTTATGAGCAACTCTCTTCTAATAACAGAAGTGATAAGAATAAATCCTTTCTAATCTGAAAATTATCAACTTCTGAAACACCCTTATACATACAGCTCAAGAATTTTGTGCATAATGTGCTTAGATTGATAAATTACAAATTTTTTTTGTGGTGAAATATTTTTTTTCCAGCAGTTCTGAGTCTATAAGTAGAGAATCTCTCATCCAACTGATCGGCAAAGCTGAATTCACTCGTTGTTTTCATTTAGGAGAGGCTTTCATCAACTTAGTCTCAATTCCTTAAATGTTCTTTGGACCCAGGTGCTAGAGAAGTACTTCAAAAATTCACTTGCACTTGCTATCCTTCATTTTTATTCCATTTGGCTGATCTTGGAAAAATTGTAAAAAATGTATTCTATTCTGAAAATTGGGAAATAATACCTTGAGGCCGTCAACCCTTCTGGGTTTGGGTTTTGGGGGATTTTGCTGGGTTTGGGGGAGGGGGTTGTTTTGTCTTTTTTGTTTGGTTGGGTTTGGGTTTTGGTTTGGTTTTGGGGGTTTGGGTTTTCCTTGTGGATTTCCTGCAGTCAGAAAAGAAAACATCCTGCCAGTGCAGTACGGTTGTATCCTTGCTTCTTTGACAACACCCTCAGCATGTGGCTACCCTCATGAATGTCAACTCAAGTATTTACAAATGAGCCCTTCTTATTTTGAGAACATTCTGCCTTCAGTTCAGTGATACCTGTTCATATAGCGTGACATACTAAGAAACTGAAAATATTTAATGAAGTATTAGTAAAAAATTTGTCAAAAGTGCCTTTGCTTCAGAGTCAATGTCAGAGATGAGTAGTAGAATAATAAAGAAAAAAAAATTTAAATACCAACAAAAATGCTTCTGGAGATACAATTAAAGTTTGGGCCACAAACACTATGAAAAATCAATTGTTTTCTTCTGTATGCTTGTGGGTTTTGCAGACTAGGAGAAAGTGATCAGGAAGGGGTTTCATGGCATGGGCATGACAAGACAGAGCTAATTTTTGCAACCCAGAATAGATGTTTCTGATAAACTCCTACTAAATTACAGCACCATGCAAATTAAAAGTAAGAAATGTAGCATATTAAAAGAAGTGTTACAGTGCCTTCATGATTTTTTTGGGGGGGAATTTTATACTTTTGCTCTGCTTAGGTGTATCAAATCTGCTTAGGTAATCAGATGTTCCCAGAGAAAATAAACAAGTATATGTGAGATCCATCTATGGCAGATATATATTTTTTATGCTCAGAAATATGATACTCTTTGTGTTTCATTTTAAAAAGATGTGAAAAAAAAAGGCATTGAAATTAAATACTTAACAGGAAGAAGAAGAATAAGGAGGGGGAAAAAAAGAAATTAAATTTAGCCAGAAAATCATCTCTTTCTGAAAATAATACTTGAAATATTAATAAAAAATCGAGAAAACCATTACAAAACTTGGGAAAAATGAAAAGAAAAGCATGGTTTTTTTTTTTTTAAATCTTAGAAACCAATTCCAACTTTCAGTATCTATTTACATCCTTTATGTTCATCTTTTTGATGAGTATTCACCAATCTTTCCGATAGAGTAACTTAAGTCCCATAACTGATTCTCCCTAAACTAGTCAAACAGATGTTCTTTGGATAAAACTATTAAAAGTTAACCACCTTATATTCATATCACAGTAGCAGGACAAGAGAAATGCACATTTCTGTAATACAGCCTATTCTGCCATGTTTTTCATCCCTTACAGGATGAATTAGTAGTCGTGTTTGTCCAATACAACATTTGCCTAGCCAGTGGAAACTGTCAGTTCTGTAGAATTCTCTCTGTTTATGGACAGACATATGAGTGCCTGTCTGTCCTGCTGAGCATAAGGACTGTAAAACATATCAGTTGTGATGTTACAACAAAAGATTTACTTCTGAAATAGACAGTAGAGAAGAAAGTTTCTCTGTTGAAGTAAATGTTTAAAAAATAACATTTTGCAGAATGCAAGAGGCACCTCTAACAATGTGTTGTAGGAAAGTTTTGTATATTTAAATAATTCATCCTGTATTTTTGAAAAAACGGCACCCAAATATGGCATGTCATTGCTATACTAAGAATTACCTCCTTTGTTTTCTCTTTAGGAAGAGCCCTTTGTCATGGTGTCTGAAAATGTTCTGGGAAAACCAAAGAAGTATCAGGGCTTCTCAATAGACGTGTTGGAAGCCTTGGCTACCTACCTTGGCTTTAAATATGAAATCTATGTTGCACCGGATCACAAATATGGGAGTCCTCAGGATGATGGGTCGTGGAATGGACTGATAGGAGAACTGGTATTTAAGGTAAGATTATTAATAACCTACCAAATAAGGTTATGTGATATGGATAGGTAATATGGTGTATATTATGTTTGTATGAGACAGTAACCTTTTTTAATGACTCAGTGGTAACGTTTTGTTCATTGCCTGTGTCACCAACATTTTATAGTATGTTCAGGTGCATTGGGCAGTAAAGAAAAACCTAGACATAGTGCTTGCTGGCAGCTATTTAAGCAACAAGGCAATCCCTTTTTTCCAATCAAAGTACAGCATTATGAAATCTGAATACAGTCAAATAATGGTATGCACAGCATCCTAATTAATTTGGCAAGACCTTACACAAATGAGTTGAAGAGCCTGTTCGAAAGGGGAAAAATTGGTGGTGCAGTAATTAGTGATACATTACATAAATAATGTATAGCACTTAGAAAAATGTTGGTGTGATGAATACATGAAGTATATAATCAACAGAAAATGTTTTATTGATATATAACACATTATGTAGATGAGTGAATCAAGAGCAGTGTGTTCTCTGTTCCGTAATTAATAAACCATTTAGTCTACTTAATTTTACATTAAATGTTCAACATTATATCATAAATAAATTAAACCAAAAAATGTGCCATATTTTTCTTTTTTTTTTTCCTAATCTTCACATCTCGTCTTTGCAGTTTATCCCATTGAGAGAAAAAGACAGGGCTATGCAGCCTCGATTCTGCTGATGTCTTATTTCTGACCTGAACATAGATATTTTGGTTGCTAGTAGTTAACCTGTAGAGGCAGCTTCCACAGCTATGGATACCTGTATTGGTTGTTTTTCCTTAAATAATTGCAATTGATAATCATTTTAATAACTTACTGGTTGTTTATGGAAGTGCTTTTCCAAATCTGCAGGTGGAATTTAATTGATAATCACAGCAGAGAATAAAGAGCAGTGAAGTTAGATACAGGACCTAAGCATTAAATACTTCAACCAAAAGTTTAGCAAAATGCTGGAAAATAAGTCTTGCAGTAAAGATTAAAAAAAGAAAGAAGGGGTGGGGGTGAGGGTGTTGAGGGAGAGAAAAACCACAATCCTGCTTTCCTGAGCAGTAGGAACCCTGTTGGAATGAAGACCAACCACACATGCTGTACCTGCGACATGGTTCATACATCTAGACTGTAGTAATAAACTTCCATTGCCATCTTCTTATGCCCTTAAGAAGCTGGAAGGTGGAATGCTGTGGTCATAAGCGGTAGGTTGAAGATACTTAGAAAAGTGCATTTTCCTCCACCATTTAAACTTTACTTACACAACACCGCAATATTCTAATGATTTATCATTTTTTCTGCCCTGCTATACCCTACTCTACGCTATTCAGTAAAAGACTCAGCAGGCCACTGCATAACACAAACTGGAGAGTTTTAGTCCTAGATGGCTCTGGAGATGGAAATGTGCCTGGAATATTTTTTATTAATTTGAAATCAATGATTTCTAGGCAGAACTCATAACAACTGATATGAAATGGTTCACTGAAAAATATGGCATTTTTGTTCCCTTAGTATGCAGGGACTGATATACCTCTAATAATACCCTTACAGTGATAAACACATAGATCTGTAAACAGATAGCATGGGTAGAACAGATTTACCAGTTTGTTACAATTTTGTTGTAAATGAGTCTTAATGGATACAAAATCTTTCTGTATGGTTAGAAAGTATGAAGAGTTAATGCAACTGCATTTGGAATTAAAAAAAACCCACGTTTTTCCAATATTATGGCAGTGTATTATTTTTTATGTTGCTTACCGTTAAGGTTTATGTTTAAGGTTTTTATGTTGTTTACCGTAAAGGTTCAGTGTGTCATTCTCTCCCGTTCTTTGTTTCTCTTAAGGCAAAAGAGAACCTCTGGGCAAGCAGCCAGCATATATCTACCCCTTACTAAGTGCAAGCTGTTCTTGAAAGGCTGCTTTCTTATTTATGGTGAACTGAGTTTTGGTCCCAGAACTCAAATATCTATGTCCTTGGACATTTTGTAAGGGGAAGCAAAGGAACAGAGAAAAGTTTTAAATTAAAGACCTAACCTGTTTAAAACAGGGTGTTTCCTTGTTTTTCCAACCAAGTCTTACATGATAGTCTGGCCAACACGTGGAGGAAATCCAGAAACAGAGGGAGTGCTCTTTGCCTGTTAGTGTGTGAGCGAGAAATTAGTTGGGAACAATGTATTTTTGCAAAAGACAAGTCCTACTCAAGGGTAATAGAAAATATCTGTCTTCTCTTTTTGCGTGCATCTCGTTGAGAAGGATGCCTGTGGCCACTGCAGAAGATGTGCCATATGAAATGTCAGTTGCTGTGGCAAGCACATAATTTCTGTGTTGATCAACGTATGCTGTTTTCATTAACCTGATTCAGCACACAGCAGGCTCAGGTGAAGGCCCTAGTATCACATGAGAGCAGTCCTGGGCTGCTCCCATTTGCAGCAGCTCTGCCCAGGCTGCAGTGCAGGGCAGAAGCCCTGTGGTGCCAAGTACATGCCGCAGGTCCACAGCTGGCCTTGCAGACATGAGATTGTGCCAAGTTCATGCTTTTCCAGTTTTGAAGACAAGGTTCCTGTTGACTGCTAAAATAGGAGCTGAAATCATCAGATCAAAGAAATTGGTCTTCAGTTTGAATTTGGAAACATTCAAACCTCCCCTCCTTTGACTGTCAAGACCTATAGTAGGTACACCCTTGCTCCATACACCTTCTGTCAAAATAAACTGAACGTAACTGTGTTTTGGAAAGCATTCTGTTTGCTGAGTGCCTGAACCAGAAGGTCTAGGGGGATAAATGCTCTTTCAGAGAGAGGCACATGGTGCTCTTGCCCCTCTGTGCAACCCACCGGGCTTCAGCTCACAAACATGGTCAGTTTAGAGAGCAACAGCTTTCTCTGGAGAGGCTAAAACCATCTCAATGGAACAACACTTTACCACAAATCTTTCTCTTGCTGTTAGTTATCTGTGTCTTCTCACAGTGCTTCCTTTAGCCCTCAAGTCCGCAATACAAGAGGGATGAGCTGGGAGAGGAAAGTAGGCTTTCCAGCATGGCTCTGGACTTCCTGATGATACTCACATCCATCAACCATTATTTCCCAAATTTCACCATGCTACATTCATTGGTAGGATTTTTTTTTTTTTTTCCAATGAGGAGCCATCAGGAAGCAAAGTACATAGGGGAAAACTGCCTGATTCCACTTAGGTCCATCAGAAAAGGAAAAACTAAATACATGCCTCAATATTTCTAAGGCAGTCTGCAAACTCAGAAGAAGCCTCTTGTATAAGGCTCTTTTTTTAATGCATCTTCCTATGGGAAATAGCATAGGAAGGAAGAAAGCATACAGGGAGCACAATGTAAGAAGAAGAAGAAAATAATACCTGAGTAAATGGAGAATTATTTGGATGTATGTGTGGTAACTTGAGCAAAAATGTCTCTGTGAATAATTTTTGCATGTCCATATTGATGTATCATGTGGGAATGTGGTTTATTGCTTCCAGCATTCGTTGAAACTTGATTTAACACTGAAAATGGATAAAATTGAAGGCTTCACGGCAGCAATTAATTTGTTTTCCTTGTTCTCAGTCACGAACCACAGGAATCATTATAAGATTGCTTTCTGTGTGTATGAGATGTGCTTGCTTAAGCAATAGCATATGGTCATTTCAGGGATTTCTAGACTTTGCTGTTGAGCAAGCAGGCCCTGTGACACCAGTAACAATACTATCAGACCCATTTGGTCATTTATTTTGGATTTTCTCATTCTAGTAATGTTGCTCTATGATGACTGCAGGAGAACTGTGGTTAACAAATATAAATTCCGAAGCAGGTCACATAAAGAAAAATAATGCCCTCTGCTGTTTTTGTCGGTCAGTCAGTCAGTTTCAGGAGTGACCATTTAATTCATCAGAAATGTGTTTAACAGATATCTAAGATGCTGACAATAGGTTGATTTTGGCACTGTGAAAACTCTGAGTGGAGAGTTTTACATGTTTATAATTTAGATTGGCAACTTTACATCTAAATATTGACATAATTGCATGCTTTTGCCTTTCTATCTCAGAAGCGCTAAGTGAACCTTGAGTTCTTCAAACTGATGTCTTCTCTGATCCAATTTGACATGTTAATGACAAGCATTTAATTTTTTGCAACTTCCAATTTTGGTGCAAGTTGATAGAATCTATGTGTAAATAAGGATTCTCACCATCTCTAGATCAACTATTAGGTTAAGCTTAAGCTTGGTTTTGTGATAAACATGGAGTTTTCTGGTAAGTTGGTGTATATGATTTAATTTAGTAAGGTAAGAATATGAGCTGTCCTTTTTCAGTATAACCTTTAGGGTTTGGGGTTTTTTTTAAATCTAGACACGGGAATACCAAGAGGTTAGAACTTAATCTCTCCTTTTTATTTTTTGCTTTAGTACCACTATTTAATCACAAGATATAATTATATCCCAATTGCAATTATATCCCAATTGCTGCTCCTGTATGACAAAGGAAATGCAACACTTGCGCTAGGATAGCATTGCTTCTCTATCACAGCTGGCTGGCAACCAGAGTGGAGCCATAATGCTGGGGAATATGGAGAGACTGCTCCCCTGAGATGCAAAATAGAAGTAGTATTTCTGCACATACCACATTCTGTGCTTTTTCATGCAATGCATTTCAATGTATTTAAAGGAGAAATATGTTTCTCTTTAAATAAAGGGGGGAAAAAAGGCAGAAAATAATCATTAGTCATTCAGTCCTACAGTAATCTATTATTTGGTAAAAGAATTTTTACTTATGTATATTGCTTTTCGGTGGAGAGTCTTTAAATATCTTACAAATACAACTTGAATTAGGAACTCACAGTAGTGGAAAACTATTGGTGCAGAGCATTGGAATTTTATATTTGTAAATTATTTTAAAAATACATGTGTATTCACAGTTGTGGAAAACAGTTCAAACAATGACTGCTTTGCCACTTGCTCACTGGAGCTAGTACAGTTAGTAGATACTGTGAATTATTTGAGTCATTTGTTGACCAGAAGTTTTATAATCTGAGAATAGAGACTCAGATGATCTGAAGGTTTCCATGGGCAATTCTGATTAAATTTTACTTGGATTGCTGACTAACTTTGCTGCTGCCTATGGGCAAAGGGCAGTTAAATCATCACTCTCAAAAAATGGTTAGGAAGGAGCATGAAGTGAATTCATGAAACCATACTTTCAGCTGTGCACATCAACACAGCTTCACTTAAGACATTAGAGCATGTAACCTACAAATTAAAGCTGAAGCTCTAATTCATGGCTTTTAAGCAAATCAATATTTTCAAACACATTTTTGTCCAAATCATCAGCCTCCAGCTATCTTCCACCACTTTCTCAAGCCAGTGAATAATTAATATAAAATTAAAGTAACATCATTTAAACTGAAGTCTTAAGTGCACGGTGAGTAGAAGTATGTTTCTACCATGGGCTGCTGTGTTTCACAGATGGTATAAAGAGCCCAGATGATGTGCAAATTTGATTCTAATCAGTTTCAGCTGCCATACCTTCCCACTTAATATTTCACAACACATTTCTAAAGAGCTAGTAATCTCTGCTTTCTTTGGGCAAGAATAAAGAAATTCAAGAGAGTTAATAAAATTTGACACAGTACCAAGACTTTCAAGCCTCTGTGCTCTCCTCAGCCCCTTCCAAAGGACCACACACTGCTTTAGGCAGAACAGAAATGGATTAAATCGAACTAGTAGCAGCTGAAATTATTTAGAGTACTCTTTTTCATATTAAAATATCTAGAATTTATAGTCTTTTTGTTCAGTATTTGGGCTTTTTAAACGGTATTAATGTGTCTGCTTTAAATACCCTTTCTTGTTTCCACTGCAGTTCTAATTGGATGTGTGAAAAGTAAAACAGCACCTGCTGTAGTTTTTGCCTGGTGTCTCTGGAGACCTAATACCCAGACATGCTGTGAAATACAATGATTAGATCAAGGAATGTTATTCATCCTCTTCTCATCTGAAATGGGTTCTTTAAATTACAAAAAATGTAAATGACACAAAGTAAGTCCAAGGTAGCTGCAGGACAGGTTGGAAGAGAGAGGAATTGCTTAGCAGTAGGATATAGAGGAATAAGTATCATAGAATGGTTTGGGTTGGAAGGGACCTTAAAGATCATCTAGTTCTAACTCCCCTGCCATGGGCAGGGACACTGTAGTAAAGGAACTGCACGGAATATCTACTCTTCTTCACTTCAGACTCTGCAGCCAAAATTTACGTTTTCCAGAATTTCAAGTGCCCCCCAAACACCATATGAGATGCCCTTTATTGTGTAGTGGCCTTTTGTCATGTTCATTATGCCATCAAAATGTTGGCTATCATGCTGCTCTGTCAGGCAGCTGATTTCCTCTGACTGGAAATGCTAGACACAAGGTCTGCCTTTTGCCACAATGATGTCTTCAGTAAGCCAGGCTGGGAAAAATAACCGGTTTCCTCCAGCTATTATCTGTATTTAGGTATTTTGATTCCTTGGAAAATAACAACATGAAGAGCTTATGCACTTGAGTCCACCAAGTGCAGCCTGTTTACAGAAACTAAGGCACATGGTACAGCTGTCCTGTTCAAGCCTTAGTGACATTTCTGTGTTCACATATGTGTTGCCTAAGACATCGGTCTTGGCATCTGCTTCTACATACATTTAGCTGCTATAAATCACAGAAGAACAAAGACCTTTTCAGTGGCTCCTGCTTACATATGTGGTTTTCTCTCCCTGTTTCCACAGAGAGCTGATATAGGGATCTCTGCCCTAACCATCACCCCTGACCGTGAAAATGTGGTGGACTTCACAACGCGTTACATGGACTACTCAGTGGGTGTGCTGCTTCGAAAGGCAGAGAAGACAGTGGACATGTTTGCCTGCTTGGCACCGTTTGACCTGTCCCTGTGGGCATGCATAGCTGGTACCGTGCTGTTAGTAGGGCTACTGGTCTACCTCTTGAACTGGCTCAACCCCCCACGCCTTCAGATGGGATCTATGACCTCCACAACCCTCTACAACTCCATGTGGTTTGTGTACGGATCCTTTGTGCAACAAGGTAAGAGGCAGAGGGAGACTCTGCTCCAAGAGAAGACTTGTATATCCTCCCATTCCTAGAGACCTTCCTCTTCCCTGCATCCCTTCCACAGCCCACGAGGGACTGGGGCCACAGGAAAGCCTTGTGCTATAATGTTTCTAAGACATTTGGCTGCCCAGTTTGGTAACCATGAGAAGTTCAGAGCACTACATGCTAGCTTGTTTTGATTTGTAGTTGTCTAACTGAAGAAAGATTATTTTTCTTGGCTGGAAGGGTGTGGGGCGGAAGTATTTCTCATCATCTGCTGGAGAATTGTTCACAGTTAATGTGAGTACCATGTTTTTACACAGTCAGACAAAAAAATGTTAGGGTTTGCCTTTTGAACTAAGTTTAGGCTAGTCACCAGTGCTAAATGGTCTTATTGTACCTGACATTCTTTCCTCCTCCTTCTGATTTACCTTCACTTTCCTATATAATGTTTAGACTTAACCTTCTCTGGTCTTCCTATATGCTTTCTCAATCCCCTCTAGCATCTGGTGTAGCCCAGGCTATTCCCTAATTCTGTTTATATTCCCAAGTCCTTCCCAATCTGCCTTTTATGGCAGAGCTTTAATCATGCATCCTAAAGACATCAGGGACTACAGATCTTGGCTTTGTATAGACTACTTAAAATTCCTGTCTACAAATTAGGGTTACAATGCAAAGTCAAATAAGAAAACATGGCTTCGTATGAGGACAAGGAAGAGTTAGATAATAACACCTGACAACTAAACAGAACTAGTGCCTTCTGGCGTATCTGTGTTCATCAGTCACTACTGGCACTGCAGGTAGAACTATTTGTAATTGCACAGAACATCTGCTCTACAAACGGCCATGGCCACTGCAGGCTCAAAACTCACAGATAGTTTTGGAGTCTTTTTGTTTTAACATGAATTTGGATGGAACACTGTAGGTAAATACATCATATTTATGTAACACCAGCAACATGTCATTTAGAAGTTACATTATCCCCATTATTGTTAGAAAATAATCAGATGACATCCATAAAAGCTAGACATATGCATGAAAATCAAGTATGAAGCTCCTAGAAGGAAAAAAAACTAAATTAACACCACCATTGAAAAAAAGAGCTGAAATTGAGAGGTTCCACAAGTTGTACGACTTTAAATACGTCAACCTAGAGACATTATTTTTAAAGTTATTTTTTGTCTCGAGCAGTGATGTTCAGCTGAGGAAAGCTGAAGAGATTGATTCATGTTTGCTGTGGATTTTGTTTAAAGAAAACCAAAGACTTCAGAGACAGATGAGAGCTACAAATGTTTTTTGAATGTACGTGGGTGGGTTTATAAAGTTTTCTCTCTGTTCAAAGTATCCCGAGTGTAACTGTTTAGGGAATCCAACTGAGACAGAGCAGTTGGTCTGTTACACTAACTTGTGAATTAGTTTCTTTACTGCATGAATGCGAATAATTTTACATAGGTTTATTGTTTAGTATTAGCCTTAGCATCCCTGCTATACTCCCAACATCATTAGTTCCTAAAAGCTTTATAAGAGACTGCCCAGCAAAGGTTTAAAGGAGGCAAAGCTAGTTTAATCAATCTCATGAATTCTTACCTGAATTGTTTGTCTTAGGTCTGTTGAAGTAAGGCTGTGTTGCCCAGTGTCCTGAAGTGTCCTAAGTCAGAGGTCCAGAGTACTAGCCCACAAGGGAGCTCTTCAATAGATGCCCAGTAAGCTTACAAAGAAAAGATTTTTCTGACCATTCAGTAAAAATGAGTGCTTTAAAGTGCTTGGAGAGAAGCCTTGAATTACACATGAAGATGAGGAAGAAATTAGATTAAAAGAATTGGGAGCAGATGACAGAAAAGTAGAATTTATTAGAAAAAGCAGAGGAATTTGTTCAAGGAGCTCTGCATCCACTCCCCATGGTGAGAGGGTCATGAGGTGCAACTCAGTAAAACCTGCTGGGAACACCAAAACTGTTGTTGGACTTCAGAAAAAGAAATTCACAGAACTTTGAAGGTGAGAGGCGAGAGGCATTTATTTACAGAGACACATCTTGCCACCCTAACAAATGGGTTTTCAGCACAACTCTGAGAATCCACTAGACTAATATAAAATGTTTGCTTGGTCACTACTGAGTGAGGGGAAGCTATAGATACATCTTCTTCAAACAAGAAGAGGACAGTCTTTAATTTGCTAGAAAGAAAAATCACACTTTTAGGGTTGATACCAAACATATTAAACTTACAGACCAACTTCAACATAAAGACTCAGAGGACCTCAGAAATCCAGTACAAAAGAGTAAGAGAACCATTTATAATGTCAGCCTGTATTTCACATTCAATTTGAATATAATAAAAACTATATTAGCTGAAGACTTATTGTTTACTAACCCTTGTGAATACAGACAAATGAAAGTAATTTCCATTGACAGGCTAACTGGCTATTGTAATTTTGCTTCTGTTTTCACTCATCAGCTCTTCATTCAACAGAAAAACTCTGCAGGTTTTATTTGTTTTGGAATAGCAAAGCTGTTGCTATTAATGGTGATTGGCATATCTTAAGTGTGGCAGCGTGGGACATTTCAAATACTGTCATGTTCACTTAAGAAGTCTTTCAGATGCTGATTTAAAACAGGACAAGGTACTAATTTCTGTTATCAAAACATGCAGCCAAAGATACTTTTATATCCTGCACTGAGGGAAACAAAGCAGACTGTATCAAGGATTGTTAGTGCTTTGATAGTGATGGATTCTTTGTTTGGGGCAAGTGAGTTGTAGCGTCATCTTCTCTTTCTTTCCTCTAGCTAAAGGTCAAATTTGCAAGCACACAGGCTGGCTCCAGACCTGCCACAGCTCTAAAGACAAATAGGTCTTTGGTGTAAAAATACAAGTCACTCTTTAAGGAAACTCATAAACTTTTTTGATTGAAACAGGAAGGACTACTTCTGCTCATTTCTTCTGAAATAGTTAAAAACTGCAGATTTTAGCAGATAGCTTCAGCCTGCTCTGTCACTTCACATTTTCTTTTAGCTTTGACTCTGATGTTCTGATCAAATTCTATTAACAAGTTTTAACCTTTCACAAATTTTAAAACATCAGAGAAAAATACTGTCATTGTAGACTAGAGTCAGCACAGACCAGTCCAATAGTTTTTAAGGCAGCTCTATGATTACTGTCCTGCTTGGTAGCAAAATTTTACTATTTTTAATTGTTTCCATAAAGGTAGGCTGCAACTTAATGTCACTGCTTCTGATATTTAAACTGATGTCGTGAACTTGAGATTTCAGGGTTGTTTTTTGCTCCCATGTTGGAGTCACCACACCAAATACCATTTTGAGACTCTTGTAATATAGAGGTTTATTTTCTCGAATTGCCCTTTTAATTTTATGTTTGTTCATTACAGAGATCAGTGTATATGTATTTCTATATGTTATTTTTGTAATTTTAACATACAGCTCATTTTTGATTAAAAGACATTTTTGAGGACAGAGCTGCAGTGTAACTGGGAAGTTACATTGGTATAAAAGTATATAAACTGCGAAGTGGTTTTTGTTTTTTTTTTATTCTGTACCCAAGCTTTTCATTTAAACAAAAAATGATGGCCTGTTCATTGAAATGCTTTGTCTTATTACCCAATACACCCACTGAATCTGCAATACACGGTGACTACTCAGAAGGCAGACTTTGTGGTGATCTTGGCTGTGCAGTGCTGTAAATTGTTAAGAACAAATGCTTCCTACTCTGAACTACTCATCCAGGCATGAGATTCTGTAACACACATCTATTATCTCTGAGTTGTTTATTTGTGTCTAAAGATGAAGCAAATTAGTAGATTCAGACTGTGATGGGTTTCAGTTATGTTCAAATTTATTGTCGTGATTTCTGACTTTATTCTTTTTCACTTGCTCATCTTAAAACTAAGCAGCAAAAGCTCTGCATTTTGCTTATTTTCAAAATTTGCTTTTGCCAGTTGGACAGAAAATGTTGTTAATGTTTCCTTTTCTGCAGGTCTCTCTCTCTCTCCCTCCATATTTCTCCTTGGCTTCTCAATCCACTCCTCACAGGTTTTGCTCTGCCTCCCTCACACTGCAGGTGGTGGTCACCATTGCTGTATCTTTCTTCTTGGGTATCACTCATGACCCCAGTGGTCCTGCCACTCCTGCTCTTCCCCACTGACTTGGCTCCTTACAGGCGTCTATTACTATATATTCAGCAAAGCTCAACAAAGAGAAGTGCGTAGTCCTGCCCCTGGGACAGAACAACCCCATGCACAGGTGCATCCTGGGGGTCACCCAGCTGACTGAGCGGAGCACTGGCACAGGGTGCCCAGGGAGGTTGTGGAGTCTCTCTCCTTGAAGACATTCAGAAGCCATCTGGACAGGGTCCTATGCAACTGGCTCTAGGTAGCCCTGCTTGGGCATGGGGTGTTTGGACAAGATGACCTTCTGAGGTCCCTTCCTACCTCAACCAGTCACTATATAGTCTTTGTTCAGCTTTTGTGCTATTCCATACCACGACATTTTCCTTTCCTCTTCAGCCCTGGTAATGTGTAATTCCTTCAAATATAACCCTCATTTGAACATGCCAATGTTGCAAAACTGTTGTATGAACAAGGACCAAAGAACAGTCCCAGAGAGAAAATTTGGTTTATTAAAAATTTTACTAAAAACTTCATTAAGATTAACTGAATCAACTCGCTACAATGGCACAATATCTATTTATACATGCTGAGAACCTAGTTTAATCTCCTGAAGGTTTTCTATTGGCTTCCTACTACTTTATGGGTTCTTGTTATGAAATACTCTAGAGACCAATCTGTTCTCACCATTACTGGAGAAAACCAATGATTTAAGAAACAGAATTTAAGGATTTAGAGTTATTCCCAACCCTTTTTATATAACAGAGCAGTTTTTGAGACAGGTGAAATGCTGGATGATTTTTACCAAGAACTTGCAGAGGAATGTTCTAGAGGATTTTATTTTGAGAGTAACCTCTCAAATTTTGCTTCAGAATACAGTGATAAGCTTACTTAGTTTAATAGAATTCAGGTGACTTTAGACAAAATAATTAAGTTATACAGAAAATTGCCTTGTTTTGTATTTAATCAAAAGACACAATAGAGTTTGTCTCTCTTATCTCACTCTGTTAATTTAACTTTGAATTTTTCTTCAAGGGGAGGTATTTCTGAACTGGGCTGGCAGGATTTAGATTATTCAGGTAAAGATGCAAGGCTCTGTTTCACTTGGAAATGTCACAAAAGACAACCAGGCAGATGATATTTGTTTTCTTTTTGCTATAAGAGAAAATATCTTTAAAATGTCTGAATCATTCAAAATTTAATCACTTATCAGTGACTACAACAGAACATTCATTATAGTTTTATGAATAGGGCTTGTCCATAGCATAATGGGTGCTGAAAGTATTACCTGCAAAATTATTAATTTCTTCAGAGATCTTAATACTCTTGCTTAATTTAGCAAAGTTATGAAATGAATGATGTGAAAGCATCGCTGGTGGGCAATTTTTTTATCCCCTAATGTTTTGGTTAGTTTAAAGTGCTGGTCACAACTGGAGGTGTTGATTGGTCATCAGTGGTGTCAGTATTGGCCAATTATGTGTATAATGCCCAGTAAATGAGTAAATCTTATTGTTTGTCTTGTTTAAATTCCATTTCATAAGAGCAATAAAATACACTCCAAGCTTTGGCACTTCTAAATCATTATAATACTTCTCAGATGGTTAAAGCCGCTCAGACTTATCAGTCTTGTTCTTGTATTACCACCCAAGGTGTGATATAATCCTCCTGAAATGCACTGCCTGGAGTGTGCTGTTGCTTAATAAATTACTCCATCTTGCTTATCTCACTCTTGGCATATCCCGATCTGCAGGAAACCATTATGCTGTAACAACGTATTTTCTTAGTGATATTTTCTCTTAATTAACTGTACACCAATTTCTATGTATCTAATATTCAGGGGAAAATTCTAAAAGTATTTTGAAATAAATGTGTTAGAAATCAAATCTTTCTTCACATATGATATTTAGTGGTGAAACCTTACTATTTTTTAAGTTCAGAAAATCAAAAAGGTTTTGGTATAAAGGCTTTAGGACTACAACTTATTTCCTAATTTGGACTCTGCAACTTATCTGCTGGCTGACTATAGAAAGTTTGTTTAATATCTTGTGTATCAGTTCTCAGTTGTAAAATGGAAATATTACCTATCTTCCTTCATAAAAACATTTTATGTCTTCTGATAGAAAGCAAACTTAAATGCCAGTCTCAATAATTAACAATTTAAATTGCTTTTAAACTAACGCCAGGTCTTGACATATTCCTATAACAAGGAGAACAGACTTGCACCAAAAATGCACAGCACTAAACTGGGAAAAGGAAAGTCAGGTACCAATGTTAGGAAACAAACCAGTCTCCTCATTTTTCTAGCAGCTATACCAGGAGGTATATTTGTGACATTATAGTTCCACCTTGAAACATGAACCCCCCAACTACTCATTTTATTATGTTAAAGTATTTTCTCTGAAAGAGGTACTGCAGCTCTGACATACCCATGCTCCTTTCCACATGTCTCAATGGTTTGGCCAGCCCTCTTGACATCATCAAAAAATAACCGAATTTTGGCAATTGTGTCCTGTGTCTCAAACATGTTTGGAAACTACAAGTAATCACTGGAGCTGACAATATTTAATGAGAAATTTTGTCATGTATACAGTACATATTAACAAACATTGGATGTAACTTTATGTTCCTACCACTTTCAGAAGTTTATCTGATTCTCTCTTTTTTGAAAATGTAATTCCAAGGAATAACCATGCAAGTCAAATGTTCCGTAGTGTGGGCATTTGTTTGCAGCAGCGTGATATGACTAACATTAGACTGCCAGGGGATATGCTTGGATTTTCCCATAAATTGAAGTTAAGACTCAGGCAGTCCTCAGAGGCATCTGAAACAATGGATTTCTGTATCTTGATAGCACCTGCTTGCTTGAGTAATAACGCTGGGTACAAGAGACAGTATATTTAGAGATGTTGTGTCTGACACACCTTCTGTGAGGAGGTGGAGAATGAATGGCAGTGTGAAAGTCCAAAACACACCTTCATTCCCCTAGGGCTACCTCTAAGCCTGATTAATTGACTGGGAGATGTTAATGTCTGTCTGGCCATAGTACAAATGCTCATCAAGACCGAATGAGGCAAAAGGAAATATAAAATTGGATGTCCATGGCATCTATCCATCTCTCTGTGTTTTTTTCAGAAGCATCCTAATATGAATATTTTTATCAGAACATTTACTATATTTTTTCTTTATTCTTTATTTATTCTAGATTTATTTCAAGATTTTTTTTTCTTTATTTGTTATGATTTCTATTGCAACTTTATACTGTACTTGGGTGAAAAATGGGTAAGCTAGATTCAGATTCAGTAGTCAGTTTTGACTTTTCGGAGTTCACCAGCCTATAATATATATTTAATTGAGGAAATAAGGAAGAACGTTTTAGCCAGGAACCTAATGTTTCTTGCATGCAGGACGACTGTAACCCCCATTTTTATCTGCAAAGATGTTTAGAAGGTGAAGAGGCAAGCCTTACTTGTCCTGCCATTTGATTTTCCTGCACAGGAGCTTACACTTAAGTTGGCAATTTTGGCTGTTAAAGGTAAAAGAGGAAGTGAGAAATGAGTTTTAGCTTTATTAAGATTACTCCCCCTCTGCTTGGATGACAACAATTTCATCTACAAACTGATCAGCCTTTTTCAGCAGAGGATTTCCAAGGCACCAGATGAACATGGGTTTAGAGGGGAACCTGTGGTAGTTTTCCATTGCTTTTCTAGTCTGCAGGGAGTCCCTCCTCTGCAACAGCTGTGACATAGCTGTATCCACCCATGCAGCTCTTCATAACACCAACTGGTGGGTAGGTGCCAGGAAAATTCCCTGCAAACTGTAAAGGCAGGCATGGCAAAGAAGTTTTCAAGCTGCTGACAGGAAAGGCTCTTCAGCTGTTGAGGTTTTTTCCTCAGACCTCTTCTAATATTAAAATGTGTATAAAATTTATATTGAAAGGAAGCAAATAATGACACCGAATGAATCCTTTGATTATGTTAATCAACACATTGCTTTCTCTGATTGCTGAGATAAAGGTTCATTCTCAGAAAATATGGGAAATGAGAGCTGTTGGGGTTTTTATTTGTATTTTTTATTTAGTCAGCTTCCCAGCATGCACTTTAAGGGGATTACTTTCACTACAGAAGCATCCCAGTGTAGAAACCTCCTGCTGCTTAATTTTCATTCTTCCAGTGTCAACAGGACTGGGCTTTAGGTAAAGAAGTCCTTTACCTTTTCAATGCTTTTGAAGTGAGATGGTGTTGGTTTAAAAATGTGCAATAGCTCATCCACCAGAAAAAAAACTGAGATGAAGGAACACATTTAGTTTTGACTGCAGAGTCTACTTCCCTCACTCTGAGACAGAATAGAGATAACAGTGAAGGGGAAAGATAGAAAATTATCTGCAAACTGGCCATGAAGGAACAGTGATAATAAATCTGTTGAGGGGGAGTGTTTGTTGTTCATGACTAGATATACTTGCTAATAGAACATTTATAGGTATAGAAGCATAGGTATATGCTTCTTAGGTATTCTGTTCTTACAATACCTTTTATCATTCCTATATCAATCCCCAAAGGGGAAAATCCTCTTTGTCTAGTAAAGCCAACTTTGAAGTTGCTTTTCACTTCTAACAAATACGCATCTTGATCTTAAGCAGGGTGATAGCTGATTTGTAGTGAAAAAAGTTGTTCAACTTTCAAACATAAGTATTTCTATTTGTTATTTTCATCAATAAATGACATTTTAGTATTATTCTCCATGAAACTTAAAAAGATGAGGATTTTCTTCTTTCCTCTGTTCACTATAAACTGTCGAAGTATTGCTTTAAGTGATTTTTAGAGATCACTGTGGTAACAACATTGTAGGATATACTCAAAGTGTAACTTTAGTCTAAATTTTAAAATTTGTTATTTAGGAACAAAATTACAGCTCCTGCATTAATAGTAATTGAATACCATAAGGTGAGGAGTTCATTGCAGAGAAGCACTCTGAAAATTAAGGGATAAGTAGAATTAGTGACATGAAAACTAAAATGTATCTGAGTAGTATGTGATTCATTTACCTCTGAAGTAGTCAGGTGCCACTCTGGGATGATAGATGCTTGGAAATCTTGGAAGAAGACATTTATAAAGCATTTCATAATACTTTGAAAGTTCAAGCAAAAAACTCTGTTTCAGTATGTGATCTTTTTTAAAAATTCCCTTCACCCCCAAAATCTGGAGTCACAGAGCTATGTAGAGTTAAAAAAGAAAAAAAAAAAGATGACAGCGAAAAGTACCTGTCTAAAGATGCAGAGGCTTTACTAGAATTATTTTTTGTCCTTATGATCTCACTGAATTTTCTGTTGTTTTGCTTGGTTCATAGTTGCTCAGTTTCAGCCCAAGAGGACCCTTTCTCCCTCATGTTCATAATATCCTCCCTGACAGGCTTTTGGCTAAAGCATCACTTTAATACCTCTTTAATGACATTGTTCAGTTTAATGTTAATTCTATATACAGATGGCCTGTTCTCAGTCCATTGTGCACAGTTCGTTTTGCCATCCCAGAAGGTACTACATATAGTGCTGTCAGTAGTCTATGTAAAGTTCTCCACTATGCAAACTGTATGTGACAGTTACTTTCTTAGCCACTAATGAATGTGTACTATAGATGATAATTGTAGTTGATTGTTTGAGGCTTTAGAGCATTTGTATCTAGCCATTAGTAATAGGGAGATTGGGTCTCAGCATCTCTTGACATCTAATCAGAAGGTTGCCAGAGAACAAGATTATTTGTTAAGATCGGGTAACAATATTCTCTAAAATAATAGCTAGCATATATTATTTTGATGCATTCACAGTGGCTGCAAATAGTGCCTTTATACGGGCATGCAGTCAGGTGCAATCTTGAAAGCACACATCACAGCCCTATAGAAGAGGATCCCCAGAAGCTCCTGGTGTGTTACACATGCACATTGAGCTCTAGTCTGTGTTTGCCTCTGTGTGCATGTTCATTATTATATTACGTAAAATTATTGTCTTATGTTGTAAAAGTGTCAACAGAAGATTATCTGGTCAAAGCTTATTTTGAGCAAACAGCTGCTGGTAAAATTGCTAGGCTTATTCCACAGTTATTTATGATTATGTAATTGAATGATACTGTATTGGGTAACCCCAAAATAAAATCTGAAAGCCTGCTAAGTCTTCTGATAAAACAGCATGTGTCAGCAGCATTAATATGAGAGATTTTGGGCAACTTACTCATTAGAGGTGGCCAGCAAGCCTCACAGTTATAATCTGGTCATAGTTACAGCAATCAAATATTTACTTTCAAATACCAAGACTTGCATCTTCGTAAGTGTAGTGGAAGTCTAGTAACGCTTCACCTCGGAGCTCCAAGTAATTTTAGCAAATGCAAGTAGACACCTTCATTTTCAAACTGTAGCTGCAGTCATTACTCTTCTTTTGTAATGACAGCAGAAGAGAAAAATGAAATATACTTTTAGGGTACACTTTCCAGAACTTTTAGAAACACTGTCAAGTATATCCATCCCCCATCTCTGTGTAATTATGTTGCACAAGTATTGCCATTGAATTGCTGCACACTGTTATTTGTATAATTTTCTTTTATCTATGACGGACTTTGATTTTCAATTGAAAACATCACATTTTGCTAACTCTGCAGAAAGATGGAATTTGACTAATGCAAAGTTGCTAATAACTGAAAAGTAATTTATTTTGTGGGTCTAGGCTTAAAAGCCAGGTGTCAATTCCTATAACTTTTGAAGATTCAGACTGTAAATGCTACATAACAGAAGTGCAAATCCTATTAATATTTGTTCTTGAAGTATCACCGATTCCAAAGGAAGTTAGACCACAGCCACTTGTTACGTGATCATATGACGTGCTTCCCTTCCCAACTATTGCCTCATTGCCTCCTTGTCGCTGTTTTAGCAAGATGGGTGGAAAGAAATTTTTTATTGTTGGGAAGGGAATTATAAATATACCATAACAAATATGTTACGCTAACATCATTTTAATCAGGTAATTATTAAAGGACTGTTTGGCCTTTAAGGACATTGATTTAATGGGAATTAATTTAATGATTGAACACTGTTTGTGTAACATTATCATTGCTAGTGATGCAGAAAATTGGAATCTCAGCTCAGCTGAAAAGGGGTTAGACTTTCCATTATCACATTAGATCCCTTTCTTCTGGAATGCAGTTATTATGCTTTCAGTGTATATTTAAATGTTTGAGTTTTATCTAAAAATTCTTGAGAAGAAAAAAAAGTTAAAATTGCACTGTTCTCATTTTTAATCAGAGGCTTGAATTTCTGTTTAATGTAGCCTTAAACAAAGTCCATTGTTTTGGTTTTGACTTGCTATTGCTTCTCTCATGAAGCACATCTTCTCTGTTTTCATTCTCTGCTTTCTTCTCTGCAAACCTGATCATTATGTTTAGTATGAATAGGGGTTTGGTTTGTGAAATGGTTTTACAGATATAAAAAAGCGGCAGCAGGCAAAGCACAGTTCTATCTAGATTATTCTGAGGTTGAACCCTACACAGTCTAGTCACAGTTTAGGGGTGATTTAAAAGAGGCTGACCCATTTGTTCTCAAAATGGAAATGGTGATTATGATTATTATACAAAGCTTATGTTCAGTACCTGAGGATTAAGACAGAGTTAAAGCTGACCTTTATATGTACAACTCCCATTTACCTAAGGGGATGTTCTTTCTATCTGCCTCCTTGATTTGCCCTTAATACTGCTTTTTTCATGCATTATTTCAGCTTTACAGAGCCTCTAACTACTGTTGTGTATAAATTAGATCTAGGGAAAAAAAGGGGTGTTCTGCATAAACAAGTGATTGGAAGCATGTAGTGAATAGCTGTGGGTGACAGACTTTTGCAGATAGATTAATTTTCAAACAAAATTTTAATCAAGGATGTCTATGACAGTTCCTGCTGTATCTTGGCAGAGTTTTACAAGGGAGTCTGGTGGCCAGATGATTAGCCCTCTGTCACTAGAGTAAAGCTGTTGAAGTAGAGACAGCAAGCTGCACAGGCTTGAAGACAGTTAGAAAAATAATTTGACAATAGAAGTAGCAGAGACTCAAACTTACAAACACTCTGTAGGTTGCTAACCCTATGGTGAGCCAACACTGTAGTAGGCTGAAATGCTTTGCTGTGGGTAGCCCGAGTCCTTTCCTTGGTGCTAGAGCATTTTTTAGCTTCAGAGAAGGATTTCAAAAACATGACTGAGGATGCTGTGTTTCCTTTGTTTCAAGAAAACTAGTATGTGACTAGTCATTTGGGCCATCTTTTGGATATTTCTCTTTATCCATTAAGTTATGTGTCAAGGCCCTCTGCCAGATTTCTGAGATGGGTACACTGGGTCTCAGCTTGATGAGGGCTTTGTGGCAGTGCCACTGGTCCTTGATTAGCCCAAGCATTTGAAATCTCAGCATGGGTAATCTCTTCCTATTAATAAGGAAAGAGAGCTGAGCAATGAGCCTTAGTATGCAAGTCAAATGCCAGAGGCACAGCAGTAGCAAAAAGAGGATTTTCTGAGGGAGTTTGCAATATATGAAATATAAGTTGGAGGTCATTACTAGCCAGCAGTAACTGAGAGTGACAAGGCAGCATGGTAATCTCTCTTTCAGACTGCAGGTGGTTCATGCCTGGTCTCCTTGGTAGAAGGTTGGAGAGAGCCTACATCTACCTGCACAGAGTTGTGGATATACCCTCAGGTTAGCTGGCTGACAGAGTTGTTAATAAAGATCTATAAGCCTGTACAAGATGGACCTTCTCAAACTACTTTACAGATTTCAGATGACTAGGAGTGATTTGAAATAAGCCTGAAGGAGAAGAAAGATTGTCTCAGATATTCTCCCTGTCATATAAAGGGGAGAAATAAATGAGGAGAGCTTTCTTTTGTGGATCATTGCTTCCCTTGTGGAAGGGCAATGAGGGCAGTGCTTCCCACCCAGCTGAAAGGAAACAGTCTTCCAGGGAGCAAGTATAATGAGATTATCTGGGGGATCATTATGCTAAAAATTTAAAAAATTAATCAGGGCACCAAATGACAAAGTGAACACATTCTTTAATTGCTTAGAGACCAGTGCCAGAAATTTGAGTAATAAACAAGAACCATTAGAATTACTCACAAATATAGATTTGGTCTTCATGGTGTCACTGAAATCTAATAGGAACATATGACACTATGGAGTACTGAGAGACATATGGCCAGGGTGGGTAAAACAGGAAGAAGAGTGTCAGTATGTCAAAATGTCATCAGTTATTTCAGAGGCATTGAGAACTTTGAAAGAATTGATCTTACTTTCTTGTGGGACCATGTGCTAATGTCTGGGGCACAAAATGAGATGAGTCTATGTCGGCTGTAGACCACCAAATCACACTGGCGTAGAGAATGATTGGCTCCTCTAGTGCATATCTGTAATGCATAAGGGAAAATGTGAAATATAATAGGGGAATTCAGTCTGAATGATGAATGTTTCGAGTCTCAGGCTGCCCATGCTGAAGCATCTTGAATGCACATACAGAGCAGATGGAAAGTAAAGGAATATTGATCACACCAAAGAGTTAGAAGCTGCAAACTTCAGGAAAAATGACATGGGGAGCAAGTGTACACAGAGTTGAGTCAGAGTTGAGAACAACAGGAAGGAGTACTTTAAAAATTGTATTAGGAGCTAAAGAAATCTTAAAGATAATGGTACATTACGTGAAATAGTTATGCCAGAAAAGCAACAAATATTTCTCACCTGTATTTGTGAAAAAGCAAATTAAATACCTTCCATGTCAAAAGCAACTCAGGATGATGTGAAATGACAGCTACTCCTGTCAGACATCTTCAAATCTGCAAATCCAAACAAATTTCACTAAAACATTTTAAGAAAGATTGTTAAGGATTTTACAGGATCACTATTTGTTGATCTGAGTCCTGGAGCATTGAGCAGATTTAAGAAAGCTGACAAATAATTCTAATCTAAAATGCAAACACCACCTGAACTTTCAACTGAAGTATTTCTTCCATCTTAATATATGGATGTAGCGCCTTGAAAGACTTCACAAGTATAAACAGACACTTAAGATCTGCAAAAGATATCACCATTAAGAAGCCTGGTATTGAAGATGCATATTTATAAAAAACATTACTGTTTCTCAGAGGGTACAGCAACAGTCCTTCTCCTCAAAATCATCCAGAGATGGAGGAAGGGTATACAAATAATGGAGAAAAGGAAACCAAAGTATGTCCATCGTAAGTACACCAGTGGCATACGGCAAAATGCTTTATAATATATTGCTAGGAGCCACACCTGAGCCAGACACTGAACAGTACCTGACAACAGAAGATACACAAGGAGATTTTCAGTACAAACAGAGACAAGATGTGTTTTGTTTGTATCTTAAGCCCAGTGTTTAACATACAAAGGACTCATGTTCAGCAAAAAGAATAGGCCAGCTATAAACTCAGAAGAGGCATATAACCATTGGAGTAGTCATATGAAAATGTTTCCTCTATCGATTGTATGCTAGGAAGATAGACATCAATAATATATCTAATATTTCAAATTTTAAGATTAATGAATACCAACATGTTCATTACTTTAAAGTGCCTCCACTAAATTATTTTTATGTTAAATGGAACAAAATATGAGTATTTCTAAATATGTCGACATTTTTAAATATTTCAAATAACTCTTTTGAAGTGTTTTTTTATCATTTACTTCATTGAGTTTTAGAAAAGTATGTGAAAATATCTTGACAATGAAAACTGCTACATATGACTATTATTTTACAAAGAAAAAAAAGTTGCTTGATCTTTTGGATTTGATGGAAGCTTTTATAATCACTTTAGTTAAAAAAAAGAAAAAAGGTTCCCTTTCATTCTACTACTTCTAGTGAACTAAAAAAAAACAATTCCTATGACTTTTATACCTAATATATTTGTAGTATTGTCACAGTATTAATAGTAATGGTAGTAATAATACCTAGATTGCAGTGCTCTCTCTTTAAGAAGACTTAAAGAAATGTTTCTCTGTGTGAAACAAAATAGCTGAATGTATCTTTTCATATATAAATAATAAATAAATAAATTGAACCACCAGATTTTAATATAAATAAAATTATAGGGGAGAAACAGGTGGTGTGGTGAATAAAAGCAATAGCTGGCTCTTGAACTTGTCCAGACCTTGTAGAATCTGGCTGTCAGCTCTGCCTCATGCTCAGTTCCTTCCCCACTCTCATTTGCCTGCAATCTGCCAATATTTGCGAGTCTAGGGAATTCAGCCACTGATTTACAAGCTTATTTGGAAGGCATTACTGATTCAAGGAGTTGTATTCTCCTGTTGAAGAATACATATCATGCCTGCTGTGGTCAACTGGTGTTAACTTCAGCACACAATGTAATGTTAAAAATTCAGTTTATGACATGCCAACTTAGATGTTATGGAAGTGAAGGCACTCTGCACAGTTCAAGGAAGAATAGAAAAGTATAAGTGAAAAATGAAAAGAAAGAAAGAAAAATTCATAATGAGACATCTTCCAACAACTTCCAAACTGCATTTATTTCACAGCTGGTAGGAACAGGTACAAGGTTCGTTTACTGGTGGGGTTTTTTTGGTTGGGTTTTGGGTTTTTTTGTTGGGTGGGATTTTTTTGGGTTTTGGTTTGGTTTGGTTTTTTTGTTTTATACTGCGTTGAACATTTCCAATTGAAAATAGGAGAGATTTTATATTATCAAGAAAGTTTTTAACAGAACAATAGCAGTAGCTAATGCCCTGAAAGATTCTGACTTT
Source organism: Eurypyga helias (assembly GCF_000690775.1). NCBI lineage: Eukaryota > Metazoa > Chordata > Aves > Eurypygiformes > Eurypygidae > Eurypyga > Eurypyga helias. Next base: position 19,930 of record NW_010274884.1, on the reverse strand, counting down.
GAAGAGCTCTGCTTTGCAGAGTTTTGTAAAGATAGCAGAGCTCAGTCAAACTTCAGGTTTTGTTTCTCAAGGCAAGAATAGCTGAAATATAAAATGCCTTTGCCTCTTTGTTAATACAAACTACGCCCCTTACACCCACTCTTTATTAAATGTCCCTTTCACAAAGAAAACATAAGATATACATTGATCTAAAATGTTTGCAACAGAACTCTACACTTTATATTTGTGCAAATGGAAATTGCAGATGCACAGCATAATTGATGTGACTGTTCCAACAAGCTAAAGGCTAAACTGGAGCCAACTCTCAGTCCTTTGTGTTTTTTTTTTCAAAAGGCCAGTAATTCACTGAATGTGGACAGAATTTTTGTGGAATAAAAAAGAAAAAAGCTATCTGTCCCCAGATAACCCACTCTTATTTCTTCACCTTCTTTTTCCAAGCACCATCAAGATACTTGTGTTCAAGTTTGATAGTATTAGAGTTCCTGAACAAAACAGTCACAATTAACATATTCTTCATGGTTCTCAAAATGATCTGAAAAAAAATCTGGCTAAAACTCCTCACACAGAAATTCAGCTCAGTGCAGACCTCTAGCAGAGTCTATTGCAGCTTAAATGATTGGACTTTGTCAAAGTTACTTACAACTGAGATACGTTCATAAAGTGAGAACAGTAGGGTAGCCTTGATGATAAGCATTAGTGACAAATGGAGTTTTGTGTATAATAAGAACCTGGTCTTTGGGATTTCCCTCGCAGCTGTGGTTACCACAAACGGAAATTGCAAGCCGTGATTCTTGTAGTGTCCTTCCTGTAGAAGGGCAGAGCCTTCTCTTCCAGGCCTCTCTCTTCACATATGGAGTAGCTGCAGAAAACTCCCAGTCCAGCTCTCAATTCCCCCCAGAGACATCGTTTAGTAGCGTTATCAAATTCAGAATACAGAGTAATGGTGGTTTGGGGCTCTTCTCTGTGTATGTAGTTGTTTATAAATTACATTTCAATACTTAAACTTCAAAAGGCCTAATTCTTCTCAATAATCAATTTTGAGTTTTCTCAACATTTTGGCCTCTATGCTGCCAAGCTATTGCTTTAGTAATAGTAAAAAAAAAAAAAAATAAATGTTGAGCTGTTAAGCAAATGAATTTTATTTATAAATATTGTGCATTCCCAGCAAAATTGATAAATCAATATTAAATCAGAGGGAGACCTTATCTTGCACATTTATTGCCTGGATGTCTTGTAACAAAAATTGTACCTCTTTACAGCATGATGGCTGCCACCAGGCTTTGTCTCAGAAATGCCAACTGCGGTTAGAACTTCTCCAAGAAGCGTTTCACCATTTCTTTTCAGCCACAAAAAAAGAATTTATTCCATTTGTATCTGAAGCACTTTCATAGTTCTGGACCATGCAGATGAACACGGTTTTTCTTCAGGCAAAAAACTGACAAGCCCCTGTGAACAAGATGTTTGGAGAAACAGCCTATGCATTTTGCATTATTGAAATGTGATCTGGAATTATAGAATACCAATATCTCACCAGGCAGTGATCTTCAATTTCCCTGTTTTTTCCATTTTTCTCATGTTTTCATTCCTCTTTTTTGCCTGTAATCCTCTCTTGCGAGTTTTGACTTGAAGAAATATTTAATATTACTGCTAACATGTGAGCATAGCTTAAAAGGTATTAGCAATCTGTATGGGAATTGTATAGGTCCACAATTTATCTCCTAAGGTGCATTTTTCCTGATATTTAGGTCTGTCGTAATTATAAGTTATATTTTTTTGCTTTATGTTACTTTTTTTACCTTGTGATATTTAGCTTGAAGCATTTGGAAAGAAATGGAAATAAACAAAAATTCATAAAATGAGCTGCAGTCTGAGCCTGTCCTCTGAAGTAGGCCAGCATTAAACTGGTCCAGGATTGATGAAGGAGAGCTGCATTAGATGAGAGTGGGAGGACTAAAAGTAATTTCTTTCGCTGTCAATTCTATGGTAATTCAGCTCTTTCAGAAAACTCCCAGTAAGACTGCTTTTTGCTAGTTTAGTTTACTCTGGAAAACATCTTTTCCTTCCTACATATGCAGTCTGAAAATTTTAGAGGCAGATTAGGTTTTTAAATGATTTTTAATACACATCAAAAGTGTCAGCGGAATTAGACTAGGCGCTGTAGCCACAACATAGGTGATCGACAGGTAGCGGCATTTTGTGCCACATTAATACCCTTCTGCCAATGTATAGGAAGGGCCAGGTCTAAAGAATAATATAGCCTCTGTATTCATATCAGGTCTGTCTCTTACAATGACAAAGCAACTCCAGGACTGCTCTGTTTCTTCTCTGATTTCCATTTGTTTCATGAGCGGAGCTCAGTACTTTTGTGTTGCTTCGCATGCTACAATATTAGTGGGTTTAGTGCAACCACAACGAGCATGTTAACTCCCATTGATGAATTTTGCTATAGATATGAAGTGTGATAGAATAGATTTTACTCTGGCCACCAATGTGTGTTTATATGGCACTAGGTGGTTGCCTTTGCCATTAGGGGTTATGAAGCTTGGCTGGTATGATTATGAAGCTTGGCTGGTATGATATGAAAGACAATAGCATGGAAAGGCTTGTTTTATCTTCTTGATTCCCTCTTCCCTTGCATTGGGTGGCCCCTCATAACCAGAATTTGCTGTCATCCATAAAGAAATCTGAAACTCATACTAGATATAGGGAAGCAGAGCCCTGGGAGGTTTGCATGCACGTCCCTTCTGGATACTAATTTACAGCCAACAACAATGACTGTTAGGTCTGTGGCACTTTCTCATGGTAATGTTAATAGAAAACCAATGAATATTGCTCTCCTGAATTATTTGCTACCCTTCTGCACTGAGAAAATGTGTACGTTTGAACTGAAAGAAAACTCTGGACAAAGTTTTATTGCTAGAAACAAAATTGGATGAAAGGAGTGAAGAGGTTTCTTAAGGTGAGCTGTCATGGTGTGGGAAGTGTTACAGCAAACAGTACAATAGAACAAGACTGTATCACATTAAGTCTCCTAATAGATGCCAAAGAAATGATACTGTGGCAGTAAAAGATCGCCTTTGATTTTTGTTTCTTTCTTTCTTTTACTGGGAGAGGTGGAGTAGCCTGCCTGTACTGCTTAAAAATCATGTATCTATGTAGCTGTAGTGTCAGTCCTGCTTTAGAAAGGATGGTTTAAGAAACATCAGTGCAAAGATTTCAGAGTAGGTGCAGGAGTGATGAATTGCTTTCATATGTGTTTTTTGTACATGTACTTGGATGCAAGCTTTGTCCTCAACCTTCTGTTATTCACTGCTGATATACAAGGTGCAACTGTGAATTAAGAACAAGACCTCACAAACACCTGAGCGAACTAAAAGCACTTGGTATGACCAACACTCACAGTTTTTTACAATCTATTGTTAACATGAGTGTTAGAAAAGCAAATGTGAATAGTGGGGACAACCTTACCTTTTTCCTTTTTGGAAAACTGCACCATATAAACAGTAGAGGAGTGCTGTGGCTGAGGGGTCTGTGATGGTTTTCATGGTCACTTGTTGCACAGCATCCTCTCTTGAAAACTGAAAGGCAGGTGTGTGAATTTCAGTGATCCTGTCTTTCCATGACATTTCATTTCAATAAAAAAAATGTGAGAACTTAGTTTTATTCATTAAGCTGAAAATGAAAATGCAGGGAGGTCCAGGAGAACATTGACTGCGTCTCTGTCACTCCACCTATTTCATTTTGAATATGAAGATTGTCTGCAGGGATTGGCACCTGAAATTTAAAAGGACAGAGTCTCTATTCTGATAAATTGATATAGCTGTCCGCTCTTTTCATGTTATTACAAATCATTTTGAAATTAAGTATTCCAAAGACATAGCAAAAACTTGTAAAGTAGAAATAAGCTATTAAAAATAATTTAAAATTTATGTAGGACAGAAAACCAAATCATCAGATGTTGAAGTTAATCTTCAAGAGTCCTTATACTGAAATAATATCTCCCAATCTGATCGGTAGATTCTTATTTAAGGTAATTACATGGCATCTTGGAAATAAAAGGACATTTACTCCCTACTGCTCAGGTCTAATATAGGTTTTGTCTTTCAATACTGGAATTCTTAAACGACAAAGGATTTCAATACTTTCATAGAACAAAAATGTAAATGAACGGAATCAGCTATTATTTCACATATGGTACAACTCCACATCACCAAAGTAGGAAAAAAGCTTTACATTCATCTTTTTTGTATGGTGACGCAGAGTTCCCAATGATTTGTATCAGTAGGACAAACTTCTGAACAAAGAGTAAGGTGATCCTTTATATTCAAGCATTGATTAAATATCTAGTTTGTGTACATAATTGAAAATTATTTGTACTTGTAATCGCAATAATTGTAATTTGTATTCCTATTAAACCTACGTGCTGAGGTTTTTACACAAGTGAAGATCCAGCACAAAATACTTACAGATGACTGAATCTGTAAGCAAGTGGTTTTGCTTTTGAAAATCACAGCTCTTGTACCATCATAAGATTTTGCATCCGAGAAAGCTACCTCAAAAATAGTGACAACTTTTCAAATTGTTGTGTACAGGGGGAGAGGAAACGGGTGAACATCTTGAGTTGTTGACTGCGGGTGGTTGCAGTATTCATCTGCCCACCCCTAGTTACTTGTGTCTGCAACAAAGCTTACACTACAGGAAGAAAAAAGGTATTTTTAAAACACTGAACTTTCCTTCATCTAAAGATCTGTGGTTCATATGTTTTTAACTGAAGGAGTTCTTTCAAAGTCTCTGAACTAACATGTTTTGGGGCAGGTATTTGAATATAAAATAATGCCTTTCATGACTTGCTAAACCGGACTCTGTTCACACAAGTGGTGGTGTGCAGCTCAGATCCTGGTAGGTTTAGTTGCTGCTAATGTTTTGTTTACATGGAAGTTGAATTTTGAAGGAAAGCAACTATAGGAATACAAAACAATTTTGTGTTCTTCTTCAGTACGTGTGATTTTTTTTTCCTGCATGTCCAAGTTCACTTGCAGCAAGTTGTACACACACATATGGTTCTCATGAGCATCTGCCCACCTACAGAACTGTGAAAATAACTGGGTTTTGATGAGATTTTTTTAATGTTATGATCTCAAGAAGGCAAGAAAAACTTAATTAAGGTTTGTAGATAAAATCTTTAAGGAAAGAACATTGTAAGAATTTATTTTTGCTCTTTTTGTTTGGAGATCTTGAAGTCTTTTTCCATTACTGGACAGGACTGGCAGATGAATTGCAATTAAAGGCACAATAGCAAAAGAGATTAAATACAGTCATGATAGCAGATAGTGTATGGGCTTCCTTCAATACTTTTCATTGCATAGAAGCTGTGGCTCCAAGTGCTGCTCAGTTTACTAAAGCAACCTGCTTTAGTGGAATCCTGCTGTCCTTAGGGACTAGTTCTCCTCGATGATTATATGCGCAATGAGGATTTGGGTTTCCTGATGCCAAATGAAAACTCTTGCTTTTCCTTCTTCCCCACAGGAGGAGAGGTTCCATACACAACTCTGGCAACCCGACTGATGATGGGAGCTTGGTGGCTTTTTGCTTTGATTGTCATCTCCTCCTACACAGCAAACCTAGCAGCTTTCCTCACCATCACACGCATTGAGAACTCCATCCAGTAAGTTGATAAAAAATGAATTGAGGGAAAGGAGAGTTCTACCTAATTATGTGAAAAAGAGAAATTTTTATCATCCTGAGAAGTATTTTGGAAGTAAAAAAATTGCTATGTACCACAAACTCCAGTCTCCCTGGAGACACTTTGTCTTTAGGATGAGAATTTTTGGCCTCTGGCAGATACTCTTCTGTGGCACAGATGAATACATACATATGCACACATACATATTTTGAAAGAAGCACTTCAGTTTAAAATAACCATTGTATCATTATTTGAAATGGGAAAATATAAATTGTTGCTTTGTGTTTTCAGGTAGTGCTTTCCATTCAAATACATCCCACAGTACTTATACTCTTTGCTCAGGAGAAGCCGAATGCTTCTTCAATGTATGGGGAGCTCAAAGCTGAATTCACCTTTTCTTGCCAAGGCAAAGATGTGTTAATCACAACAAACAATAAAAATTCACTTACTAGTCATCTTTGCCACTTCTGCTCCCAGGTGCTCTCTTACTAAGTTAACAGATCATATTGTTCTCTTATTTTTCCTGTCTATTGGTTCTTTTGCTTCATAACTCCCTAAAGTGAATGTCCTTGTCTTTTCCTGTTCCTTTCGTGATGAACTGTTTTTCTGTCACACCTGCTAATCTATTTTTCCAGATCATATCTCTTTATATCACAGGAACCTTTCTAAGTCCTCTCACTCTGTTCTTTTGTTCTCCAGTCCCCTTTCTTTCAGCAAGCTGCATGCTAAGTTATCCTTGCTCCCACTGCTCCAGTGACCTCTCCCACCCCCAAACCCTTCCTCTTGCATCAAAGCCGAGACTAGAAATTACAGTGAAGCATTAGCTGGCCAAGCACTTCAAGGGGCAGATGGCCATTTTCCCATAGCAGGTTTTTAATCTTGAGGCTACAAATCTATGAAACTATGTGAGAATGACAAAGTTAGCCTTTCCCATAAATCCCTCTTTGCAAAAATTATAGAGTGGCTTTAGAGAAGAGAGGCACATTCCCTTGTATTTCTTCTGCCAGAAAGATAAGAACCTGGCCTTCAAGTAAGGCTCAATGTTCAGTTTTCTCACTCCAGGTGTTGATTCAAGTCCCTGTCTGCTGTATATCATCCCCTACCTTGCCTCTGGTTCAGCTGCTTTCCAGATCTCTTCAAAATGCCCCATGAGACAGTGAGCCACTAGTGTAGACTGGGCAGGGGGAGCCTTGGCCTCCTGTGAATTCATAGGTTAGGTTCAAACATCACTGCATGCCAGCCAGTCACCGCACTCTCACTAAGGCACTTAGCTTCTAGGTGAGGATTTCTACATACTAAAACCAATCCAGACTTCAACAGCACATGGAAAAGTAAATGTCAGCAACAGCAGAAGAGTTTTATTTCCAATTGGAAGCCGAAGCCCAGACCCAAGAGCAGAAGCAGCCCCTTACTTTGAGTGCATGGTTATCACATGACTGTCCCCATTAGGGGCATCCTCTTGCACTTCATAAACCTTTTCTCCCTGCTCCTTGGGTGATGGGGGAGGAGTTAGTGCCCTGTGGCCTGAAATGCCCAGACATTAGTAGTCCTTATTTGTTCTCAGTTGGAGATGAAGTATCTGTGGTCCTTATCCTTTCTTTCTGGGCTAACGACTTCAACACTTTCATCTATTAGAGATCTAAGCACCATGCCAAACATGTAAAACAGGGAGGCTTTTTTGGTTTTTTAAGTTTAAAAACTACATTTGACTGAGGAGCATGAAGAAACAGCATGGGAATTTGTACATGCAAAATAAATAATAATGATATATTCAGTCATTCAGTTTGTCCTTACAAATATGAAATATGCTTCTGCATCCTGCTTTGAAATCATGTCCCTTCTAGTTTTCAATAGTCCGGAAAAATGTTCAAATTACTGTGACAAATGTCTGAGTTTTCTTGTCATGTGTAAAAAAGAATAAGATATGCCCAAACTATAATTTAATACATCTTCAGCTTTTTCTTGCAGTTTATTATGATGTCACTAGAAAACTCCCAGTGGGATTCTGAGATTATTATGTACAGTTGGGACTACATTGGTCTTTGTGCTGTATTATTTATGGGCAAAGTCACTGAAAATGTTTTATTCAGTAGAAAACATTGCAGCTGGAGAGCTCCTGGAATGAAAGAATGGAGACATTTTTCAACAGCTCTTGCAACTCTAAAATAGAGTAATTAGATGTGTTAAGTATCCATTAGGGAATGAAGTTATCCTAACTATGGTGGGAGTGTAAAACTTCAGTTTACAAAACTGCCAAAATTGGGATTCAAACCAGCACATAAGGGAGAGGCTGTTTGTTTACCATGCTGAATTACTGCAAAGTGGGAGACATGAATAAGCAATAAAGAAAAAAGCTGATGCTCTTCTCTTTTTTTTTTTTTTTAACAGATCAAATTGTACCTTGGGGAGCTTTGAAGGCCAGAATGGAAATGAGTTTAAGTATTTAAAGAAAATAAACCAGATTCTGCTTGTAGTGCTATCCAGCCAGCTTCAGAGAAGTCAGAAAAATGAAAGAAATTGAAGTCAGTGGGTTTGCACAGATAAAACAAGTAGTTAATGGGTTTCCATTTCAGATCTCCAGCTAGCAGCAGATATTAAAGTGCGTTGTTGAAGGTACTGTCCTTGTGGTATTTTTTATGAAAGATAGGAGGATTCAAGCAGCCCACAGCACATCTCATTGCTGTGAAACATTTAGGAGTTACTGCATTTCAGCTTTTGGATGTGTAGCCAGTTTGTGTTGGGAGCTCTTGCATCTTCCCTTTCTCAGCTGGTATGAAGGTTGAGCCACTCTTCCTAGTCAGTGCCTCATGGTATCCAGAATCTTATTTTGAGAAGAAAAGCATACAAAATGTTGTTAGGCAATGCATTAGGGAGGACTAGTGAAATGTTCCCTTTGCCTACAGAGTCCTGAAGTAGAACCTTACTGTCTAACTTCACTTGATGGTACTGGTTCTCTGCCTCACTGATTGATTTGGATCAAAATGTTACAATTAAATAAACTTAGAGGAACATGAAGAATAAGAGTGGATGCTGATCTCCTTTTCCAAGCAAATGGCTACCCTTAATAACTTTGGGAGCTCAGCTTTTCATCTTCTGCCAACAGCCAGTATCAGCAGTAGAAGCATGCAAGTCATAAAGTAGTTCCTAGATGCATCTTTTGTTCACACCTGACTCACATTGCAGATGACATTTAAATCAAGACAGTCAGCCTTTCAGATGTCAAAACATCGTGGCAGCAAAGCAAAGCACGATTTCTGTGTTCCTTAAATCTTTAGAACAGTGTCTCAAATGCAACATGAATTGATAATAAGAGTAGCTCTTCTTGGTAAATGTTAAATAAATTCGGAGGTCTTGAGCTATTTCTCATAGGTGCTGATGCTGTGAATTTCATCACTGAGCCAGTATTGCCATTATTGTGGTTTATGATGCCTTTAGGACAGAATTAGAGTCCATTGGCAGAGAGACTGATTTTACTCAGACGTGCATCGCACAGTTTTCCTGGGTAAAGGAAGAGTGTCACCACCTTCTCACAGGCCTCAAATTTTGCAGGAAAGTTCAGGGGCTGAGGCGGGCAGAGGGGAAGTCAAAGGATTTTTCATATGAAAGGCAGGAGTTAGGTGCCCTAATCAACTTCTGAAATTGCGGAAGCTATACACATTATGGGGGGAGAATCTGCATCTTGTGTCTTCTGTAAAATAATTTCTTGTTACGTTATCCATGTTATAAGTATTATGTCCTCTTTGATAGGTGAGATCTCTGCCTCCAAATAATGGAGGCATAGCAGTAAAGCATGTCTTTTGTTATCTTTGTTTTCCCTAGTCATTCTTTTCACAACATTTTTCCTAGACGGTAATTCTCTTGAAGCTAAGATGTCCCCAAGGCTTTAAAGAGCTCAATACAACTGCCTACAAGTTTTCTGCAAGGGGGGTTACACAAGAATGCAGTAATTGGAGTAGATATTTACTTACACTGAAAAACAGAATGTTCTTTAACCTTTACTTTAATGTAGTTCACCCAGATCTTCAAACTGGCTAGCAAGCAGTATTACCAGTTTCTGATACAGCTGTCGCTGCCAACAGTCAAATCTCTTGGCTTACTGTGCCCTGTTCCCTCGGCCTGCCTGTGAGTCAATCTTTAATGTCCTACAAAAAAGAAAAAAGAAAAAACATTGGAGAGCTTTATCTGAATTAGTCATAAATAAAGGCTTCAGTATAAGTCATGACATAAATTATTTTCTCCTAAAATTTAGTGACTACTTCTTGCAGACAGTTCTGTGCAACAGCCAAGTCTAAAAACACATCTAGCCTAAATTGTTCTATAATCCATTTCTACAAAGATATTTTGATGTCAAAGACCTTGACCTCAGTGGCATTTAATCACCTAAAAAGTAATTTGTTTATTCTTTTATGGAGCTGACCTTTCGTTTTTCTACATTTTCTATGTGCTTTTTAAACATTGTTGGCTGACATACATGAACAACATGTTACCAATTCTCAGTCTAGGATTTGAATTTAGAGAAGAGGGTATGCTTTGTGAAAAGAAGAACAAGCAAATCCTAATAAATTTTTGGGGTTTTTTTTTAGTTGAAAGCAGAGATCGTTTTTTAAATTGCAAAATAATTCAGTTGTACTATACCAGAAAATGAAAGTGACCTGACAACTGCTGCCTGATTAAGGTGCAGAATACAAAACAAAATCAACAAGTGTTGAAAAATACAGGTAGCCATTAATAATTCATCCTCAAATAGCTCAATTCATCCTCAGAATAGCCCTATATTGTAGTTAATATGAATGGGATAATATTGGTATTATCCCAGTCATTGCAATGAGAAAAAAAACTTGCCATAAAGACCACACATAACATTTTTCCCCACAGTGCTTCATGAGTGATAACCAAATAGGAACTGAACTCTGACTTGACTGCATGGTCACTTTCGTGTAAGTAGAATCCTTCTGACCACAAGCTCAGTTAAAGGTCTCTTATTTTATAGCAGTTTTTCAACTATATCTGCTTTATTATTATTATTATTATTTTTAAACACTTTCAGCATTCATTACGCTATTGCTTCAAAATTAGAAATCCAAAGAGATAAATGTTTTAATATGTGGGATTATAATCCTCTTAGTCGTGTTAGATGTGTGCTTTGCTTTGCAGGTATTCCAACTGCGATCAGTAGAATTGTAACAAAATAAAATTCCCATCCAGTGTGGATAACAATATCAGAATTTGGGCATCAAAGGATACCCTGTAGGAATTAATCATTTTGACAAATACTTTTTCATTAATTTGGGATCTGGTTTGACACAGTGAGGCTGGGGATTTATGACTCCACTACATGTGTGTGTCTGAACAGAAAATGAGTTGTTTAATCCAGGAATAAAGGTACATCAAACAATGTACAACCTACAAACCAGGCTGGAGGCAAAGTAGTTAGAAAAATTCTTTCTTCTGGAAAAGGATCCTCAATAGTTTAATAATTTTATTAGTTCTGTCAAGGTTTGTCATTTCTCTTGGTTTTGCTGGACCTTGGCTGCTAGGTTGTGGATGCCATTCCAGTAACCTGCAGAGTTGCAGGCTATAAAAGACCGTTTCTGAAGGAGGTCATATATCTTATGATCCCATCTGACATGTTTGTGTGAGGGGATGAAATCATCAATGTGGTAGGTCTTTTCCATGTTTGCAGCTTGCCTACACAGCAGCATGCACACATGTACATCTCAGAGGCTGCAAAACTTCTTCCGTGCTCCTTGGCGTAGGGCCAGGTGAACCAAAGTGTGATGTTTTCTGCTGGCAAGAGTGTTCAGCGCATCTGTAGAGTTTACACTTCTACTTGCCTCGCTCTTGTCCTCTCGCCATTGTTTTCTCAGCATAGAGCATTACCTACAACTGTGCAAAGATGCAGAGCGAGGCAGCCGAAAGGCATTGTATGTTTCAGGGTAGCACACCAAAGAGTAAAGAATTGTAGACTGTAGTTAATGCCAGACTTGGCAGCTACAACATGCCTTCCTGAAGGCATCGACATAATTCTCCTCCTTGTTATTTCCCTGCTGGTGTTGCTTTTGTGTGTAATGGCACTCTTGCTTGCTTCTTAGACTGTTGGTAGTACACTTCCTCTACCTGATTGTAGTACAATTCTGGGCTAACAGCTTGTGTCTTGCATTGGTTTGCCTTTCTGAAAATAGCAAGGTTGATCTTATAGCTCCAAGATATACAGGGGAGCGCTTTTTTTTTTTTTTTGTACTGTTTCTAACTGTACTGTTTTGTGGCAGCAGGTACACATATCACTTATATACCAAGTAGCAATAATTTTTCAGAAAAATGCTTTGTCTTTTGTTACATTAAAAATTATATGGCTATACAGAGTCTTCCAAAGTAATGATTGCAGTTTTGCTAGGTGTTGTCATTAGAAATCGGAGACTTATTAAATAAGTCTCTTTTTGCATGCTTTTCTAGGAACTTGTATGACAAATAACACAGCAATTATAGGACATTACAATATGCATCCTGGGGCAGTTTGTTGCACTTCAGAGTGCTTCCAGGAGATACAGAATTGTATTGTCAGCGGCAGCAGCAGTAACACAGAAAGGTTGAATATAGTATCTTGCATTTGTATCAAAATGCAAGTGTCAAAAGTATCAGTGATGCTTTTGACAGATAGATAGACTGTCAGTGCAACAGTAATACACCTACTGCTACACAACACTGCCTGCTGGTGAAACAGGGAGAAATTCTCACTGAGGCCCACTGCTGTCTGTCAGAAAGCCTTTCTGCAGAGCTGCAGCCTGGGTTGTTGCAGGGGGGTCATTCCTCCCCAGGTGCAGGGCTTTTCATTTGTCCTTGCTGAATTTCACACCACTCCCGTGAGCCCATTCTTCCAGCCTTTCTAGGTCCGCCTGAATGGCAGCCTGTCCTTGAGCAATTGACTGATCCCTCAAGGTCATGTCATCGACACACTTGACAAGAGGCTGCTTACTCACCTCCTCCAGGTTATTGGCAAAAGCATATCCCAGGTTAGACTTCTGTTGTACCTGCTACCAGCCTCCAAGTGAGCTACCCTGTAAGCCTGATATGCCATCTAGTTTCCCACCCAGCCACTAATGACTTAATTTGGATACAAGGATATTGTGGGAGACAGTATTGAAAGCCTTGCTAAAGTTTATGTAAACAATATCCATTTCTCCACAAGCCATTTACTGTCGAAGGCAACCAGATTGACCAAGTATGACTTTGGTAAATTGATATTGAGTGTTCCAAGTCAGCTGCTTCTTGTTCTCAGAAGTGTGCTGGGAAGACTCACTCCATGATGTTGGATGACCAGCCTTAGTTCCACAGATCATCTTTCTTATCTTTTTTTGATATAGTCTGGATATTTCCTTTCTCCAGTGGTCAGGGATCTCCTCCTCCTCTTCACCTTTCAAAAATTAAAGCAAGCAGCCTTGCAAGGACATTGGCCAGCTCTCTCCGCACACTTCAATGTAGCCTGCCAGGACCCATCGAATTCTGTGGCTCTAGTGTGCTCAATCAATCCCTCTATTTCTGGTTGGAATTTACCTGACCACCTACTGCTGGTTGTTCATTGCCTTCTTGAACCCTGCCTCTAGTCACAGAGACCTAGGACACAACGCTGGGGAAGAGTGAGGCAAAGAAGGCACTGAGCACCTCAGCGTTAGCTGTTTCTGCAGTTCACCTGAGAAGGTCCACACTTCCCTTGTTCAGCCTTTTAGTTCTGCAAAAGCTGGTCTTTTCACCCTTGAGGTGCCTGAAGAGCATCCACTCTAGCTGAGTCTTGGCTTTCCTAAGGCTATCCAGACTTGCCAGGAAATGTTTCTAAATTTCTCCTTTGTAGCCTGTCCATGCTTCTGCCTTCTGTGTATTGTTTGATGGGTTGAAAGCCTTTTGAAAGTCTTGGGGATTATTAGTAATTTCCAAGGGCAATAGATTATTGAACTGCTTCTTGTGTATAAACCCACTTGGTGGCTATGCCTAATCTTCAGGACTGACCTTTAAAATTGTATCAATCCTTATTTCAGTTTATTTATTACAACAAAGTATAACATCTTAGTTGTTTACTTTCATAATTCCCCTGATTACCACTACAGCCTTTTAAATGTATTTCCTGTTTCGCTTTCACACACTGGCTATAATGAGATTTCACATTTTTTATAACATGTCAGACATTTCATATTTAATTTTTCAGAACTCATAGGTGTTTATCTGGACTTTTGGGGAATTTTTGTTTGTTTGTTTGTTTTAATTTTCAATTACAATTTAACCACTTATTCTCCTGATGTTCTAGTCTAGTAGTCTCACATTTTTCTTCCTCGGAAAGGGCATGTCTCCATCCTCTCACAGAAGACCAATATACCTGATTTCAGGAAAAGATTCATCTAGAAGCTCACCTTAGATGATCCCATATGTGTACTGATTCTTTGCAGGTTCCTAGCTACTTATCTTGTTGGAGAGGAATGCCATCTTGATGGAGAAAAAGGAGAGGATTTTGGAGTTTTTAATATTACAAAAAATAAAATTATCCCTTCCTTATATTCGCTATATATTATCTGCCTAGAATTTAGCTTTTGTTCAATGTTTTTCTAAGCCCATATGTCTGAATTTCAGTGGATTTCTTTTTAACTCAACTAACCTCCAAAGCCTTGCCGCTGAGCTCTGTTGAGTTCTTCTTTTCTTGCTTTTTGTTATGTTCAGAGGCATACATACCCTTTGAGATCCAATAACTGTTTCATTAAGTGCCATCCCTGGAACACCTAAGAAATTTTTTTTTCCCTTCCTGTAGGACCATTTTCACTTGCCTCTGTATTACCTGTTTCAGAAACACAACCTGGAATTTGATGAGTTCCCTACATTTGTGTTTGCATTTTCTGTGGCTGCGATGAGCTTTTACAACTTCCTGTTGCCTACATTAAGACAGCACTCAGATCTTTGATCTGTCCTTATATGTCATCTGCTAGATTTGTGCAGTTTATACATTGTTAAATTGAGCCAAGAAAGCTCAATTTAGGCAATAGGGATATTGCGGTAGTTATTTTGAAACTTCAGTGAACGCCATTAAAAAAACAAAAGTATGGGAGAGCAATCCTATAGGACAGGAAAATAAAGGCCAAGAGGTGAGGAGACTTTAAAGGCTTTTAATATACCTTTTTACATCCAAAGTAACGTTGACAAGCCATATTTGGGATGATTTAGAAAATTCTAAACTGGTTAATTTTTACTTAGAGAGAATGGATAAGACTAGTTAATTAATATGTAAAGTAGAGCAAATTTATTGGACTAAATGAAATGAACTGTGATGAAAAGATAGTTCATGAAACCACAACAGAAATCTTCCTATTGCTGAAAATAATGTAGGATGTGACTTGCTTTCTAAGATGGGCACACAGTTCAGTGTAGGAATACCACTAAAAAGCTGCTCGCCACTGTGTAACCGGATAGCAGTTAAAAGTGCTCAGCCCAGGTGCCTTGGGCTAGATTCAGAGAGTTCTAGTGCTGCGACTGGCTCCCCAGCAGTGGGGTGTGTGGTGGCACCACAGTGTCACAGGCGGTTGAACTTGCTGTGTGTGGCTCGAGGGAATGCAGTGCTCCCTTCTCTCTTTGTGTCTACTCAAAGGAGCTCTTGGCATTTGGCAGGAACCTCTTACTCCTTCTATTGTCCTCTTTTTATCCATTTTAATTTTTTCCACCCTTTCACTTCATATTCCTCCTTGTTTCATAAATCATAAAACCAATTTTTCAGTCTCACTTTGTCTTTTAAGAAAAAAAGGGAAAAAAACCCCAACAAACAACATAAGGAAGTGGCTTGACAGCTGTCTTTCTTTGTGTTGCCCTTTGCTTGCCTGCAGCTCCTTCCTCTTGAAAATGTGGCTTCAAGTCTCCTGTGTTTCTTTTCTTCCCCAACAATTAAGGTCTCTCCAGGATCTCTCAAGGCAGACAGATATTCCTTATGGCACTGTCTTGGACTCTGCAGTCTATGAGCACGTCCGAGTGAAAGGGATGAATCCTTTCGAGAGGGACAGCATGTATTCCCAAATGTGGCGGATGATTAACAGAAGTAATGGCTCAGAGAACAACGTCATGGAGTCAACCGCAGGCATTCAGAAGGTACTAGTATGACTTTATTTTGCCTCCCTTAAGAGATGATCTGCTGTAACACCACATTTGGTTAGTGATTGCTATTCACTACAAGGGGTGCATTTGCGCCCAGATAATGATCGTGCCTGGTACCATTTTCTGCAAGCCTATTGCATTGGCACAGAGGATTGGGACTTCTCAGCTACGTACCTTGTTTTCAACCCCTTTTAAAATGTAAGTACCTATAGTGATTGTTCTGAAAAGTGTTTATAGGTATGAGAGATGAATGCATTTTTCATGATGCAACATGGGATTAGGATCACTGGACTTATAACCTCAGAAGATGTGATACTGTACCGTACAAAACTTAAAGCACTTTGAATACAAGACATATTGATTAACTTAATCTTTGTAGACTCCTGACAGTGAAAACCTTGGCTTTCAGTTGTAGCTCTGAATCAGGTATGTTTTGAGAGAGGCAGGCAGAAAAAGATTATCTAGCTTTAAATGAGAGTCTCAGAGCCACCTTCTGTAGTGAGTTTCACAATAGGAAAACACTTTGAGAGCAATAGTCAATTTTTCTAGGTACATTTGTTAATGCAATAGTTCCCTCCCATGTCTTGGGTTGACAGATACAGCTTTTATAAGAACAGTAGTACAGGAAAGGGTTCGGTACAAGAATGAACATGGGTTAATGAGTGCCTGTATACAAACTTTATCCTTACAATTGCATCTTCATATTCAGAATTTTAAATCAAATCTGAGAAATACTGTATTTTATACATTTGATTTGAAACCACAAAATGTGAATACTAATTAGAGCAAAAATACATTGTTTTAAGCTTGGTTTAGAGACTTCCAAAAATCTGGACAAACTCCACTTTTTATCTCCACCAAAATTTATTTGGCAGGAAAACCTGCAATTTCTGGTGTTTTCACACTGCATAGAAACACGTAAGAGAAAAAAGTATGTTAACAGGAATGATGAAATCACTGGTGGTCTCTTGATAATAAAAGAACCGCAAAATAACAAAGATTTTTTTGAGTTTTAAAAATCAATATTCCACCCGCTATATAACTGAGATCATATTTTGTCCTCTGAAGGACTAAGCAGCATGAAAGAAGAGGTAAGAAAGGCCCTGGGGAACTGCACTTTTGAAACTTTAGAAAAAATCATAAGCTGAAAAAGCTAGAAAAGAAAGACAGTCTGAAGATTTATTGGCTAGAGGAAATTGGGTTTTTTGAGAAAACATATTTAACTCAGTTTGTAAGGGGCTGATAAAGTTGGGTTTCATCTTTTGTATTAAAAAAAAAAAAAGGAAGAAAGGAAAAAGCAGCCCTGGTTTTAGTTAGCCTTCCCAAGTTATATTAAAGGTTTCAGAAGAATCAAAAACCAGAACACGTCAAACACAGCTGTGTTGACTAATGGCTTTTAGCTGAAAAAAACTACCAGTGTATCATGCTGGCAGATAATTCCAGATTACGGTCTGATTTCTCATTCCTGGAAATACGACAGTTGCTGTCTTAAAACCTACAAACCCAGAAATATCTGGGTTATTTAACTTGCCATGCCTCTGCTTCCCAGGAACAAATGCTTGCTAATGATAGTGTTGAAAATCCAAGTTGCAGCATGTGAGCAAGCCAAGCACCCTCCAATTAAAAAATATTGAAGAGCTCAGGCCCGTTCCTAATGAAGATACACATCCACCTATGTGCGTGCAGTTTCTCCCCTTCTTTCATCTTGCAGGAAGAAATGACACTGAAAAAGATCATTTGCCAGTTGCTGTTCACACAGAAGCTTTTGGAATATTTGGCCTACTCAGGAAGAATGAATGTGATGCTAAAAGCTGGTTTTAGGCATGGAAGATTAATAATTTAAAAGGTTGCTGAAAAAAGGCAGAGATTATAATCTCTGAACTGTACTTCAAAAAAAGTAAAACCTTTCACAGGAAAGAATTCATGGGTCCCCCCAGCCTATTCATATACTTCGTAATGTTCTTCAAGGTCTTGAACAAATTTAACTGGCCACATCAGAGCCATTAACTCGATCAGGCTATGACACTGGAGAAACTAAGCCAACAGGTCTCCCTCTGTGCTTCATTTTGTTTCTACCATCCATCTGCTACAGCATAACTGAGCAGCAGTTTGCCCAAGCTCTCTGAGGCTGTTACCTCGGCACACGTTCCTGGAGTGCTAAGTGAGTGCTGAGACTTAACGAGTGCTTCCAGATGGGTACAGGGAAAGGGATTTCCACTAGGCTGCCTAATAACCATGAAGGGAGTGTGTTAGGAGCGACCACCATGGGAGAGAAATGTGCAGGAAGGTTGTTACGGATGGGATGGACCTGCTCTCCTTTAACAACACTACCTACTGCACCCTCTGTGAGGTTAAATGGGGTTTGCAAGTAGCCATCATGTAAGATGCTTTGCCAAATATTTTTGTTATTTCTTAAAAATCCTTTAGTTTTGTCTTTCTTTTATTCTGCAAATTATAGTGGAGCTGGCATTCGTTATTTTGAGGAAAGTAGCAGTTTAATACTAATGTATATGTAAACAGGGGGAAGGGAGGGGAGGAGAGGGGTGGGGATTGACTGCTGATGTACTTGTCACATCATCCTGCTCACTCAGCAGGACCCTGTGCTTGCTGTACGAGTGGCTTCATGGGGAATGGCGCCTGTTTGAGTGAAAATACAATGCAGCCAAATGACAGTGATTGTGTTAGTCCCATTTTGCATCAGGCAATCTACCACTTTGACCAAATTTTCCTGGCAGGAGGGCAGGGCAGGCAAGAGTAATAAATGGAAAGGTCATGCCATTGTAAGTTTTCAGGTTTTTATATTTATTGGTCCTGTTCTTCCCATAAATCAGGTGCATACATATCTGCGTGTGCTCCTATTCTATTCATAGTGAACAGCTATAGACACCATCAGGTCTAGTGAGAGAGATGCTGGCTGGATTTACCCTGAAGAGAGAGCAAAGTTTTAAATACCTTAAACAGGAGACAGCCTGAAAAATGCAGGCATTTTAGATATTTTTTGTCACTTATTGTCTCTTCCTTTCTCAAAAGGCAACAAAAAACTGTTGAAGAGCTGAACTGAAGGTAGGGAAGCATTCAGTTGTTTGTCTTCCTGCTCTGTTAAATCAAAGTGGATGGAGAGGTGGCTGTATTTCTATATATGCTTGGATTAGTCTGTAGAATATTCACTTTTCTCTTCATTTTTATATATTATTTCTAAATGTTCCATGTTTTTCAAATCGATTTTCCTTTTTTGCATAGGTTATGAAATATGCATCTCATTCTGTCAAAGGAATCTCTATTTTCACAGAAGTTATTTATTCAGGAGGGATTTACAGAGGCCTAAGTCATGCCTGCTTAAACATTCATTGAGGACTCCAAGAAAAATCATTTAGGCTTAAACATATCACATTACATACCTCTTTATGTCTTCTTAAAAAGCACATTACCCTGCTTAATCCTTTACAAGCACCACAGGCTTTCCTATCCTTGGAACTATTCCCATTTAAAATATAATGAAGTGCTTCCATTGTGCCCCTGTCTGCTCTTTCTTCCCTAGAGTATAATAGTGCCTAATGCCCTATCCTACCCACCTTGTTCCTCTGAAAGTGATACCATAGCCTACAGCGTCTACATTTTTCTCAGCAGTACAAAGTGGAAAATTCCTTTCCCAGGCTGCATAAGCAGAATCTGAATGCGTTAGAAACCTCTACTTAACTCTATCTGCAAAATATTTAGCCGGTAGGAAACTTGTGAATGACTATCAAGTGAAATAATGCTTCTGGATGGTGCATTAAAAGAAACTCCTCTTAGGCTCCCATAATATTTCCTCTTCAACTTGCACACAGTATCAAAAGGAATTTGATCTTGAGATTTTGATTTTCCTGTGATCCTATGTGCATTCCCAGTGGAAACATGCTAGCAACCATTGAGTCAGCTTGTTTTCCCTCTACACTGTGGATGGCACTTTTCACCTTACTGAGAATCCTGTAATAGTAGTAATATTTTTTTAAACTATCTATGAATAGACTATAATAAAGCTTTGCTGAAGTGATATGTTGGAGAAGAAAGGGGTAATAATGATTTGCAATTCTGTGCTAGAACAAATTGTTAATAACTGGACATGGTTGTGTGCTGGGTTCAGCCAGG
>NW_010274883.1:1792-21443 GCF_000690775.1 Eurypyga helias | reverse complement strand
GCCGCGGTTGCCAGACCTTCCGCAGGCTCCAGCTGGCTTTTCCTGGGGGAACGGGGGCTGAGCATCCCCTGCACTAAAGCCCTTACCCGCCCTCACAATGCTTAAAACCAAACACCCCCCAGAAAAAAACAACCCAGTGCCCCCTCCCCTCCCCCCAGTGCTGCGTACGCGGGACACAAGCAGCCCTTGCTGCAATGCCTTGGGATGTCACACATCCCCACTCGAGGTTTCCCACTGCGGAGGGTTGTTTGCCCCTGTCTCAACTGAGCTTTTTGCTGGGTGCCCTAGCCCTTCAAACCAGTCCTGCACCATGTCAGGCACTGGAACCACCATGCCCCTGGGTGTAGGACTGGGCAGGGATGTGGGTGCTACTGGCACCCTGGTTCATGCACCGCCCGGGAGCTGTGCCACCGGCTATGGCCCAGGACCACCCTGCACAGCTGCTTCATCCGTCCATTGCTCAGTCTCGAGGGTAACAACCTGAGCTGCCCAGAACCTTCCATCCCTCCCTGGCTGCACGGAGGGGCTGCGGTCCTGAGGGAACACCATCAGCCCCAGCTCCCGGGGAAGGATATCGGAGCTCTGTGACATACCCCACCCGAGGGAGTGGAGTGAACCTCTGGCAGAGTCTGGCTTTGAATCCCAAGTCCCTGACACCAGAGACAGCGTTTGGGGGCCTTCCCTGGGCCTCCCTCCCAGTCTCCCTCCTGACAGCAGCATCAGCAAGCTGGCACATGGAGCAGCTGGCTGAGATCAATGGGAGCGCGAAAGCATGGGCAGCTTCCGCAGGAGCACACCGAATTCCATTGGAAAGCAATGCAATGGCAGAACAGACACCCTTCAAAAATAGTTGGAACGTTTCCCTCAGTTACAACAATGCTGACAAAAACCTCTCCTTAGAGAGGGTCTCGCTCTGGGGTCGGCCTCTCGTCGTGCACTCGGTTTCCAACCTCTCCCCCAAGGATTTCTCGCAACTCTGAACTTGCTCAGGATGTCAGTTTTCAATGCTGCTCATAGAGATGTGTCGGCCGTGCTCCGACACACCACTTTGGGAATGCTGGTGTCCCTGTTGGCCCTGGCAGAGCCAGTTCCCATCCAGGCAGTGATCAGGGTGAGGCAACAACTGTCCTAGGATGTCACTATGGAGGACCTGTTTTGGTTTGTTTTGGTTTTTCCTGGATACGCTCTCTCCCCACTGGCATGGCAGGTTTTATCCCAAGGTAAACAACACCCTAACCTGTAGTGCTGTCAACACTGCAATAATCCAGCTCAGCTCCCAAAATGGGCCGTGCCCAGCTCATCGCTTGCTCTGTGAGACAGCCATCAGCCAGCTCCAGGGCAAGGAGTCCAGGGGTGAACGTCTCCAGTGCCGACCCAGCACAGCACGGTGACAGTACTCCCAAACCATTCCTTTGAAAGCCAAACGGCCTTTTGAAGTCTGTGACTGCTCAGAAACGTGACCCCGAGAGTCAGTGCAAAATTCTTATTCATCCCTCCGTCACAATCCTCCTCTCTGCCCTGCTGGGATGCTGCTGGGAAATGCCAAGGTGTAAGCTTGCCATGTGGGGAATTAAGACTGGGAATACCTGGGCAGCCCATGTGGCTTCGGAGCAAATCGCACAGTGAGTTAGCAAATTCCTCACTAGCAAAGCAAGTACCAACTTGTGACACATTCCCGTTTCCGGGGAGCATAAAGTGGGAGAATCCCCTCTCCTCTCTCACAGATAAACCAGTGTGTGGGTGGAGCAGGCTTCAGGCTGGTCTGTCTGCAGGAGGGAACAGAAGGAAGGGAATCACTGTGGATGTTGCTCTTCCCAGAGAGCAGCTCTAGTGTTTATCTCCTGTAGGAGCCTTCTGAATGCGGAAAAAGAACTGCTAAAGAAAGAAGAGACAAGACTAACGTGCTGCAGGATGGTTTGTTTTGTATTGCCCTCCTCCCTTCCTTCCTTTCACTCCAGGTCCTCTTTGGCCACTTCAGTACTCCTCAAGGAACATCTCTTCATCACCCGACATTTGAATGGCATGGGAACCTAACAAGTCACACTTGGGCCGTCAGATCACAGCTACAATTCCACCCCTCTATAAAATCAAGCCCTATAATCTCTGTGCCCTTTGAATGCCAGTCGGCCACAACGCGTAACAGAGGGGTTTGGGTGGCAGGGAGCAGAACCACCCCATGTTCCTTGGAGTTCTTTCTGCTCTACCAGTGAGGAAATCCTGTTCAAGCATTCAAGTGTGCAGTAAACCTCACTTCAGGGCTGAAAAGGAAGAGGTGTGCTAGGGAAAGCCTTCCTTTCCCAGATGCATCCTGCAATGCTGTAGTAATGCTCGCGGGTTCCCCACAAGTCACTGCTTGCATCTCTGCTGCCATGTGGACCGTTCTCCTGGGAGGGCTGTGGAAATGCTTTGCTGCAGACTCCAGAGGAGGTCCCATTGGCTTTGCTAGAACCCTGGGAAGGCTCCCAAAGAGCTGGCTCTTGAAGGGGCAGAGAGATGGACTTTTGTTCTTTCCAGAGCCTCATCACAGCATAAAACCACATAAAGCATCGGGAGAAAACTGTGTAAATCACAGGATGCAGATGTGCAGAGATGACAGCCAGATGAGCCTCAGTGGACCTGAGAAGGGTTTCAAGGAGAGCAAACAGCCACACGTGCCTGGCATTTACCCTTGCAAGCCACACCAATTCCTGCTCTTCAGACCAAACAGAGCTTGCCTCCTGTTTGGGCTGACAGATTACGTGCACTGAGAGCTTTCAGCTCCAGAAGACACCATTTAGGATCCATGCAGAGCAGCATCTTCAGGCAGACGTTAACCAGCCAGGACGCAGGTCGCCAGGTATGGCGGTCTCTGAGCAGTGGGCAGCATCCCGAGTCAGCTCAGAGGATGGAATGGGGCCAGACACCAGTGCTGCCCTGGAGCCTTGCCCAAACATCTGCAGGATCACACTACGAGGTTGGGGGCAGGCCACACTTGCTGTGCAGAAACCAGCTTGGGGCACCCGTACAGCAGAATCATCGCGTTAGAGCTTTTGTATTTCCCACACAAACTGATGTTGAAAACTCATCTTGGGCAGACCAGAAAGGAATCACAGGAAGTTTCCTTGGCTTGGTTTTAGTCTAGGGCCCTTCTTTTCCAGTACAGTCCCTGTGCCATCTCTCCAAGCCTGCCTACACCTGAAGTTTCACCCTTTTCTCTCACGCTTTAACTGGTTATACGTGTGTTTTGAGCAGTTTACTCACAGGGCCATGGTATCTGAGCACAGCCAAGGGTCGAGATTCAAAGCAGCAGGCTATTGGCAGGAAGGTGGAGCCTGAGAACGGTTGCTTCTCTCCCGCGAAGTATGAGGCCCTGGTATAAACCAGCTGTTTAACCCTCGAGCCTTGGACACGCATCCACTGCAAACCACAATTAAGTATGCTGCTCACAGGCAGTGCCACGCAAAGCGATGCCCAGCTACTTACTTTGGTCGTGCACTCATGGTCCGGGCCCTGTGTGGTTCAAACGCTGCCCAGCTGAGGTGGTTTCCACGTAATAACAGGCTGTAACAGTTCCCATTTGAATAAGGGGCATTTAAATAACTTTGCACCTGCTCAGGCAAAACAGCTTAAGGTCATACCTGTGGTCATAGCTGGGTCTCTTCTCTGGAAAGGCTGGCAGTTCCCTCTTACCAGAAAAGCTTGAGCAAATGTTTGCCCTTACATGTGCTCTGTGGGGAATTTGGGGTTTTAGGGAGGCATTAGTGTGACCCAAAGTCTTCCTGCCATCTCCATCACAGAGCTAACAGACCCGCTCCCTCGTACTCCCCAGGCAAATAAAGGTGATGCCAGCCCTCCTAGATGATCCCATCTCTCCTAGGTGATCCCAGCTACTCCCGAGTCCTGCAAGCCCGGTGCAGAGAGCAGCTGAGCAGGCAGGGAGGGAGGGAGCCAGGGAGGGCAGGAGGGACCCAGAAAAGGGGAAGATGGAGAGGTGGAGGAGTGCTTGGAGGAGCTGGAACATGCCAACAGAAGCTCTTGCTGGATGAGGACACCTGCTCGCCCTGGGGTCCACAGCAGCTCAGGAGCCCCCCAGCCCTGCCTAAGGCAGTGTGGAGGTGCCATGGAGCCATCTCTACTCAGCCAAGCAGGGAGGATGCATGCTGAGCAGAGTGAAATTCATCTCTGCTAGGTTTGGGGCCACCAAGTAGGAGGAAAGGGAAGAGAATGACTCCAAACGGCAGCGTAAAACCAGGGCAGCAGGTCCGTTCCCAGAACATGCCCACACAGATGTCCATGGCCCCCACACTGCTTGTCCATCAGGGATTTGTCTAAAGCCTCCTACCTCCTCTCTCTTGACTAAAGATTCACGATTAAATACACACATGAACGGACAGGTGAAATAAATTATATCTACTGAGGTTTATGTGTACATATGTATTTGTCCCTTTTTGATGCTTGGAGGAATTTTCTTCTCCAGCCCCCACATCCCTCTTCAGGCACTATTTTCCCTACTGGGGCTGGGGCAGGAGTTGCACAGGCAGGATGGAGTAGGAAAGGCCCCCAGGCTGGGGTACACAGCCTTCCTGCGCCATGGCTCTGGGATGGGTGCAGGGGTGACGGTGCTGCCCAAAGCTCACCCACGCAGGGTGCTTTCCCCTCCCCCATGGTAGCGGCGCCAAGCAGCCAGGCAGGAAAGGCAGTTCTCATCCGGAGGGGAAGCCTGCGAGGAGCAATGCGAGCAGTGCCACTCGAGCGGTGGACAGCCTCCTCTTACCACATTCAGCCATCACTCCGGCACTGCCCAAGCAGCGATGGCTGTTGGCGATCCATCACTGCCCCCAGCTTTTCCCAGCTCCTGCCTAGCTGGGATCCTCCTCTCCCTTCCCAGGGCCGCTGCCGAGGCTTGTCCCTGTGGTTAAGCCTTTGCTGCCAGCGTATCTTTGGGAATATCTCCAATGCAGTGGCAAGGAGTAATTACTGAACCAAGTCTGCAAAGCAGAAAAGCCAACCAGGGCTCTTGCAGGATGAAAGAGGCAATAAAACCGCTGGTATTAATAGAAAAATATTTTTTACTTCATGGGATATCAGGGCTTCCTGTGGTTTGAGGTTACGTCTTGCATAGCTCATTGCTGAACACCTCAGGGTGACTCCGCTTTCCTCTTTTTTTTTCGGCAGCCAGCTTGTTCGCTCTCGGATCAATGATCTGGTTTGCAAACAGAGACATTCCACATCTCCTTGCAGATGCCCCCACGCTTAGCCCCACTTCCGCAGGTGCGGCACAGGCTGGTGGCATGGCTGTTGGAAAGCTGCTATTCTACCTGCCCGATGGCACTAGAAAACAGCAACATTTAGCAAAATTAAAGGGCAGAAAACTTAAAACAAATGCAAATGAAATCCCGTTACACACCATGCAATTCCCCTGGAGGGCCCTTTGCCACGGGAAGTTGTTTCTGAAGCCCAAACAATTTTCTGAAGTGCAGAAGGTGGCTGGGTAACTGCGTAACTATTGAGAAAAGCAGTGTCAGAATGAAACCTAACATGAGCATATCCAGAGTACACAGTTCACAGCTTGTAAAAGTCCTAGGGAAAAAAATGACCAACAATCCAACACAAAGCTGGGATGATCACCTGCCCTTTTGCTGCCAGAAATAAGACCCTGTGTCCACCGGGATCTTGTCCTGCAGAAAGCACCACAGGCCAGAGATGCTGGCTGGATGATAGACTCTGCCCCCATCTTCCCCATGTGTCTGTCCCCCCAAGACCCACTCTTGCAGGTGACAGCTCAGAGAGATTTCCCAAGCTGTGAAAGCACCTTCTGTTGGCTGCCTTTCCTGAATTCTCCCGCTGCTTCCTCATTGGGCACATGGAGTTGGATAAGCTCTTCATGGCAGAAACTCCCTCCTCTACTGGAGAGGCAGAGGAGGGAGTCTCGCAGGAAATCCCAGTCACCACCACAGGCAAAGCCGTGTCGAGCTGCCAGCATCCCAGCATTCAGGATACAGGCTACGAGTAGGACACACTGGAACCTTGCTGATGCATTGTCCCCCCCGCGTGCTGAGTGGTCACAAGGACCTCCCGTGGGCATCGTGACATCCAGCCAAGCAAACTGTGCCCCCACTGCTGACCTGCTAACACCGGGCAGTGGTTCTCTCCTCATTCTGCAAAGCACCGAGCGGTTGTTGGGCACATGCCGAGCCCAGGGGTACCTGCTGCCAGCTTGGCATCTCCACCAAATCCCATCTGCAGACCCCTCTACGGTCTTTATCGCCCTGGCACTGCAGTTGGCTGCTCCAGGCTTCTTCCCCAGACCTCTCCGCATCAGTTTCCTTCAGACGGCAGCTCAGTCTCCCTGGATTCAGTGCAGGCAGTGTGCCTGGATGTTGTGCAGGCTGGAAAATGACTGCTGGCAGCTGTGGAGCTCTCGGTCTGCCGGAGAGGTGCGAAAGCTTTACACCCACAGGGCTGTCTGTCCCCTCAGCACTGGAAAGACATGTATGTGGCAGAGATCCATGGGCTTATCCATGTGCCCGTATCTGAAACCAGCTCACCAGCACTCCACAGATTTGCTAATGCAATCAGATCGCAGGGATGCAGCTCCATCAGACAGCTTCCAATGAGAAGAAGAAATGCTGCTGCTTGGCTAAATGAGCTAAACTTACTGTCCCAGTTGAAGTAGTTTAATTAAAGTCACTGGAAGGAAGCTGTGCTCATCTTTCCTGGCATTAGATACAGTCTTTATTGCTTATCCCTTCCATTTCCCAATTCCAGGTATAGAAGAAGACGTAGGAATCTCCGTTGGCATCCTCAACCGCCTGAGAGGACAGAAGACCAAGCATGAGATTCAGTAGGGATGGTACCTGCTGTCCGGTGTTCTCACGCTGCAAACATGGTCCTTGGTAGAAGTTGGCACCAGTTCTCAGCAGCCAAGCCCAAATATGTTCAGTGACTATCAGATTGTGACCCAGCTTGCCCAGCAGCACAGCAACCATGCCTGGAGGGCTGCCTGCGACTCCTGGGGATGCTAGCAGGGGAGCGCAGCTGTGGTGCTCCGCAGGACTCGCGTTGCACTTTGCTCCCAGAACAAGCGGTTACGCCCCGTGAACAGACTAACCCCTACCTCCACACTCACTCCAGTCGCTTGGATTTATCAGGCAACATGTCTCGGAGCATGCCTGTTGCTCCCAGGAACACCTAGTACTGGGTACACTTCAAATTCTCATCCAATATACTGTATTTTTTTCCCTGAGGAGGCACATGCTGCATTTCTGTTGGCTATTTAGAAAGGGAAGAAATAAAACTTCATCCAAAACTTGACCTTGCTCTTCCAAATATGGGGTTTTTTTAATTTCATACCTCAGGACCCAGCACTCAGCTGGCATAAAGGGGTTTAATTCTGCTGGCTGCCACACTGCTGTATCCCTAGCAAAGCAGTGCACGGTCTTACCTAGAAAACCATGCTCTGGAAAATAATCTAAATTAAGTCACTGCTTGACTTTAAGTGGATTAGTTGAACTGCACTCAATCCCTCAGTGTAAGTTGGAACATGACCTAAGTTTGGTTTACTCTAGTCATTTCCAAGCTTAAATAATATTAAATCGGAGTTAAATTAAATAACTTTAAATCGGAGTAGGACTGACCCCCTGTAAGTCAAACGCTGTTTAGGCAATCCACTTACACAGACAAGAAAAAAGCTACTGGCATTAAACTTCTAACTGACTGCTTCTCCATCCGTTTGTTAGTTAATGCTGGCTGTTAGCTGCAAACAATTTTTTGCTCCCAATTGCCTTAAACCAAAACTTGAGCCTAGGTAAAGAAAAATCAGGAGAAATTTAAACTCCTCATCGGCATCAGAATTTTTTCCAATTCATATAAAAATAAATGGTTCAGGCTCATCTCTGTTTCCCATGCTCAGGAACTTGATTAGGAGAATGATTCTCTGATGTGGATATGCCAGCTACCATCAGCTAAGTGGCTGCTTTGAAAAGACAGACAGAGATGGAGACAGCTCTGGCCACAAAAGAGCTGAACTTTCAATAAAAGGGAATATTCTTGTTTGAGAAAAGCCACTGCCTACAGACTGCTGTGAGGGTCACACCATGTGAGTCCTGTTGGATCCGTACCTGCCACAGAACAAGAGGTTTTCAGGATGAAAAGAAAACCTGGCCTCGGCCCCATGGGCAGCCCCATCTCCAGCGCCATTGGGCTAAGGGTACCTCCACCAGATGGGATCCTTCCTCAGGCAAATGTTGTAGCTCCTCCTTAAGTGTTACCGTCCTCCCATTTGGCATTACCATAGAGATGCCACTAATATTTCACATTTCCATGGACGATGTGACAACGGCAGAGAACTGGGACACCCAGGCTGTGTTCCCATTGAAATCACTTTGGTGGAATAAGTCCCCCTCGCCTGTTCAGAGCTATGGGATTCGCAGTCAGGAAGGGCTCCTTCCCCCTTCCTTGCACTCAGCCAGCTCCACGTGGAGCCTTAGGACCACGCCATCAGGCAGCCCATAGCTGGAGCACGGACAGCTGCTCTTCTCCCCTTGACATCCCAGAGGTTCCTCTTGGGAGGGGAACAAGAAAAAAAGATCAGCCTTGGAGACCCGACAGGATAGAGCAATAGGGCCAGCCTTCCCTGGTCGCTTCCCTACAGTCTTCCACAGCAGATAGCAGCGGAAGAACGAAGCATCCATCCTCCAAAGCCTGCATAATGCGCAGGCTGGATGGCAAGCAGACATGGAGGCAGACTCTCCAGTTTGGCAGGGGTTAACTTGCATCGAAGGGGCTTATTGCACATGGAAAGCTCAGCCCAGCTGTGTTTAAACCCAGCCCTGTTCACTGAAACAGCCCGGGTTATACAGATACCAGATTACTCCCACCATTACAGCGCCCAGCCGAGCAACACCCTCCACCCAGGCTCCAACACCAGCAACAACTACAGCCTGAGTCCTCGAGGAGAAAGGGGGCAAGTCCACTGGCCACAGAGGAGTTGGTTATTTGTTACTGTGGGAACAGCAAAGAGAGAAAAGGATGTCTCCCTCCTCTACATCACCTGCCTTTCCCAAGATACAACTGTAAGATGAAGCTGTACGAAGAATTTAGCTTTGCTAACCAGCGAATACGCTGCTCCCAGCATCACAGTCATGTTATCGAAATAGCAATTCCCACTGTTTACTATGAACAAAAAGCCCACATGCATTCTTCCAGCATCCCTATTTATTCCTTTTGACAAAGTCTTAATAATGCAAATTCAACACTACTGCACCATGCTAGAAATAACTGCCCTGTAATTTAGTCTGGTGCTTTTTTTTTTTCATCCACTGAACATTCCATCAGGCATTTAAAAAGCTCAGATGCAAATATTTTTGACTCACTATTTTTTGGCTAAGCAATGGCATCAAGTGCACCGTGTTACTCATCAGCTTACCAGGATATCCACAGGATCTGGGCTACAGCAATATCAGCCGAATCAGAAGAATAGACAAATCACTGCACCACAGATAAAAAGCACCTTTCAATGCTCCTGCGCTAGTGTCCCAGTTAAATGAAAATGTAGGTGATCCCGGACTTTCAACCCAAATGTCACCATCTACATACACATTTGTGTATTCTCCATCTCCAGGCTACAACTCTTCTTCCAATGCTTCCGATTCTGGGGAAATAGCTCCTAAAAACCCAGTTATTTGGAACGAGCAGGAAACATGAAAGAACTGCATCCACTGTTGATTCCGGGACTCTCAGAAGTCACCACTTTTGCAAGCACTGAGTAGCAGCAGCACCAAGAGGTGATCCCAGCTGCGTTGCCATAAGTGCCTCAAAAAACCCACTGAAATCTGGCTGGGCAGCAAAAGTGGGAAGAAAAGCCTCTGCATCTCACCCAGGTAAGACCATTACAAAAAAACCCACAAGGAACAACCCAACCCAACTGATGAGCCAACATGGGGAAGACGAGGAGAGGAGAAATTGAAAAACATAAAAACCTGCAGCAGACCCTGCACTGGAAACAGTTACCACAGCCCGGGTCACAGGACCCATCTAGGGTCAGAGTGGCTGAGATTCGGGCCCTGCAGTTTTAGGCTGAAACCTCGAGCTTCCAGTGAAGCCAAGGTTTCTTGGACCTGCTCAGGGACACTGATGTTCCTATGGATTTCACTGCCAGGAGATGCAGCCCTGCAGTCGAGGACTACGCTGTTCCCAAAGTCCAGATCCCAGGATGATCCGGGTCGTCTTGGAAATTCTCTGCTTGTTTGGCTTGAGTCTGTTGAACCTGATGTGCATCACATGGGTGTCTCAGGCTCAGGAAATAAACAGTTCTTGCCTCCCCCCAAGCAAAACATCCCACTTTCTGAAAAATCCCAGCTAACTGCTCACCCCGAGCAGCAGTTTTAAAAAGAAAGGAGTTCCTAGATGTATATCCACATGGGAAAATCTAGTTGCAGCGGTGGTTAGGAATGCTCGAAGCTTCACTGTGCTGGGAGCAGGACATGATACTTCCCCAAACCCCGAGTTGTGTAAGATGAGAAACACATAGCTGTTCTTAAGAGACGCAGCAGTGGAGGAACAGCTGCCAGACTGATAACAACCCAAACTAAACTGCTCCTTCCCCTAAACTCTCGTCTGCACCAGCAGCACTTTTCCTGAGAGCACCAGCAGAGAAAAAATTATCATATACAGCAGCATGAAACCAAACAGCAGAAGGGGACATGTGCTTGCAGCAGGGAGAGAGCAAGAGAGCTTTATTTTTAAACCTAAGCTGGGAGGTACAGGTGGAGCTTGAGGCCAAGGGAAGATGCTGGGAGGTACAGGTGAGAGCAGAATGGTCACTGCATCCTTCAGAAGGTCAGCCTGTGCTTCCTGAAGGCTAGGGAGAGCAGAAACTCATGGGATTATTCCTTCCCAAATGGGAAGGTCCAACACAGCTGCATGAGCAAAAATTGTGGGGCTGTTTTGGGTGAGTTTTTTGGTGTGTGTAGGGTTTCATTTAAATTAAACAGAGCACTGGTCTGGGCCAGCATGGCATACAGCAAAAGGAGTAAGACCCTCTTAAAAGCAAATATCAGGAAGTCTTCCTCCAGGTCAAGTTTTATCCTAATCTCCCAAAGTTAGAGACTGTTTTAAACCTTGCTTCATGAGTTTTAGTGTCTAGCCAAAAGTGGCATTAACTACAGACACTTTGTCCTTGCTATTCATAGGATTCCCACTCCCTTTTTTTGGATCTTGCCAAGAGCTTTGTCAGAGTAGCATCTCTGTTCAGTACCACACTGCCATCCCAAAGGCCAAGGGAACACGCACTGAACCCTCACAATGGCATCCACGTCCCTTCCCTGGGCTGACACAGTTACCTGGCCCTAGAGGCTCTTGCCGTGACTCACCTAGAATCTGGGGCTAAAATACCATAATATTTTGGTAATAGCCTGGCTTTGCACAGAGATGCTGTGCTATGTTATCAGTTCTTTCCACCAACAAACAAAACTTCACACCCTTAATTCCAGACCAAGTGTTTGATACTCAGGTTTAGCGATTTCCTGGAGGCTTACAGTGAGCTTGGCCAGAGGCAGTGCCCGTAAACTTCATCTGGTCTCCTCATGGTCCTTTGCCTTACAGAGAGCGGGCAGGGAGCTGTGCATCGCGTTCCTGGAGCGCTGTGGCAGAGCTGCGGATGCTTCCTTTCCAGATAAACATAAAGCTTTTGCTTATCTTCGGCAGAGCACAAGTCATCACTCGTAGTAACATCAGCCAGGGGTACCAGCTCCATGGAGGAGGAACTAAGTGGCTGCACTCCTCTGACATGAAGCTGCATCTACCCTTCACTGGTCCATCACATTGTCTGCACACTGTTAACAAAACAAAAATCCCAACCCCAATCAGGTTTTCCACATGACGCTTAACAGCACGTCTGCAGCGGAGCGCACTTAATGTTTTCAGCGGTATCATAAGGATCCACGTACCTTGTCTACACCTTGAACCAAATCGCTAGATCTATACTGGGATACCAGCTCATGAAATGACACGTGATTGAATTTTAAAGTGCAGTTGCTAGGTCAGTACAGCGGAGTGATCACATCTGAGGCTCAGGGCAGACACTGCCAACAGCAGGTCACCTCCAGCCAGAAACACCTAGGCTACTCCAAAATCCCCTCTGGCAGCCGGGAACCGCCACACCCAATGATGGATGAATGACTTGACCCTTCCGGCAAACAGAAGTTTTGCTACGGTCGTTCAAAGGCAGCTCAGCATCTGAGGTGGACATACTGCATATCCCCATCGGGCAGGAATCCCCCTCCCAGACTGCCATTTCAAAACGCTTCCTCTACGCTTCTTAGCAGTAGAGGCTCCACTGACCTCCAGGATGTCAAGGAAAACTTGTGGAAACTTGTATGTAGGGCAATTAAGTGGCTGAATGGGAAAAGCTAATTGCCTCCTGCGCGGTAACGCTGCTGACTTGGTGGCCAATAGAATGGGCAAGGGCTGCTTGGCATCACGGAGCCAACAGCCCACCCAACATCTCTCCAGGTTCCACTTTTCAGTGAATGGGACACCTCGTTTTGGCAAATGTTATTGCTCTGAGCTCCCGAAAGCCAAAGGGTAAGGAAACCACATGGAGGTGGTTTCAGGCCAGTTTATTACGGGGTAGGAGAAGCAAACGGTAGTCATTAAGCGATTAAAGTAGTTGCTGTTCCCAGCAAATGCTACCCATGGTAATTATGCAGAACTTCTTCCTCGGAGCACACCCACTAATTTAATCTCCTGCTATCGGCTGCAAGGCAATTAGAAACAAATCAACAGCAACCAACTGTGAAACAAATAAGGAAAATATTAATAAACCGGAGTAAGCATTAATAAAACCCTTAAAACTCAAATGCTTGGTCTGTAAGATGCTGCTGCTCCTGAGGGGCATAGCACTGGCCCAGCTTGCCCCGGGCACGCTGAGCTGCGTCCCTGGGCTGCCCAGGCAGCAGTGACAGCTACCTCTGCTGCCTTGTCACCTCCACCATGCCAGAGGGTGCTGTCTCACGGACCTGCCAGGAGCCCCTAACTCACCCCACTCACCATGGAAAGGGCTCTAACTCCCTGTGTTCCACCAGCCAGGCGAGCCGGGAGAGGTGGGATGTCCAGAAGGGCGCTGAAGTATTGTAAGCTGCACAGTCGGAGTTAGAAAGGTTTCAACAGCCTCAGTAGACGTGTTGGGTGGGCGCTGGGGTAAGAAAAGGATGTTGGACCCCGAGTCGTTCTTTTGTCTGGGGTGGAGGTGACAGAAGAGGCCTCACAATGACCATATTTGGGTCTGCCCAAAACAAGCTGCTGTATCTTCTGAAACAAAGGATGAACACCACAGAAATCCAAACATGGCTGGTTACGGTTATTCACGACTGCCGAGCGTGTCACGAACCATGACTCAAGCCCCCCCAAATCCTGGGGTTGACTTATGAACTGCAAGGCTTCACAGAACAGGCCTCTTTCCTCCTGTTTTGCAAGCTCTAAAGGAGGGAGGGGATAGAGACAGGCACTGCCGCTTCAAAACCTTGCTGCAGCCCCAGATAGGAAGTTACCTTGTTTAAAAGGTGGGTGAGTGTCGTACTCAACCATACGGTTCCAATAGCCAGGAATTTCATGGCAGCACCAGCTGCACCACCTTGGCTGGGGGTTCCCCAGGCTCCGATGCTAACGCCTTCCCTTTGTTCCTCGAACCCAAACCGTTCCTCTCCGAGCAGGTGAGATGCAGGTAGATGCTGCTGCAGTGAGCGGTAGGAAGGCAAACACCCAAGCAGAACAGCAGCAACAGGCACCACATTACCCCAAGAGCCAGGGTAGCCAGGGCCAGGCACTTGGGAAGACCAAGTGCCACCACATCCCACAGACCTCACTCCGGGTACCACAGCTGGCAGAGGCTCAGCCCCGGAGAGGGGCAGCCATCGGGGACATTGGTGAGCCGTATCCATAGCATGATCCCTTCTCCCTGGCCAGGGCAGGCAGGATAGCAGGGCTGCATTCCCAGACCCACACTCCCCTCAGCAGCATGGGCCATTTGGAGCTCAGCTGAGTTGCAAAACGCCTGTTACTCGGCCCATCTGCAAGCTGTTATGGAGAGGCAGCTGAGTCGCCTGTGGTGGTTTTAATAATACTTTTGGCTCTTTTAATGGTTTTGGTTTTGCTAATTCCTTGGTTCAGTTTCCCAAGACAATGCTAGCTGTGTTAGGAAAGAATGCAGAGGCTTTTAATAAGGCTTTTGTCTTCTCTTACTGCACAAAGCTGGGACCTGTGAGTGCATCTACCAGGAGAGAATGGGGTCTGGGAAGAGGGAAAAACCGCGCCGAGCCCAGAGCAGCAGGGACGGTCAGGAAGCCAGCAAGCCAGGCCCGGCAGCCAGTGCAGGCTGAGCTTCACTGGCCTGGTTTTCCCACAGGCAGCTGGCTCAGGGGATTTGCTGCCTTAATAGGACAACGGATCCCAGTTACGAGTCGAACGGTGGGATGCTATGACTAGACACAACCCACAGCCCGCTGCAAGGGGGGTGAACTCAGGCTATTGCCTGACCTCAGGGAGATCAGGGGCAAAGCCATCCCATTGTGATTAAGCCTTTCACTTAGGATAAAAAGCATCCATTTATGATTTATCCTTTCACCCTCGGCTCAGCTGCTGCTGCTGAGAGCCTGGCAGCGACAAAGGCATGATGGCAGGAACTGCAAGGTTTAGGGAAGAAAGCACGTATTTATAGTTACTTATATAACAGCACACGCAACACCTCAAATACTTGTTTTACAGCCATCGTGAATGAGGCTGGATGAGGGGGAGAAGGATGGTGCATCCCAAGGTAGAAGCAGAGCTGTCTGTGGGCTAAAGGACATGAGTGGTTTTCCTGTGCTGGAGCCCAGGGTAATCCAAGCTGCATCTACCAGGACACTCATATACCAGCCTGAATTGGGCTGTGGTCACTGCCTGCAACCTGTAATGATGTGGTTAATGAGCAGGGGCTCCGCCAATGGGTTAAGCCTGTGCTGGTGTGTGGCCAGGGCTGGCGGAGGCTGCTGGAGCCACCCAGCTCAGGGCCTGGAGCCACAGGGCTGCTGCTTCACCCACCCATGAGAACCACTGCAAGAAAACCGCGGGTCTTAATCAAATCCACACTCCAGGCCTCTGGATCTCCACCAGCGTGCTCCCGGCTCCCAACAGGGCTGCTGTCTGCTCTGCACGCGCCCACTGAGGTGGTGCCCAGGGTCTGTGCCTGGGCGGCTGTTCTCTGCAATGGAAAGTGGTGGCTGGCTGGATGAGAGGATGGAGCAAGAGATGGGCTTGGAGTTGGGATTCTGGGCTGTGGCACTGCTCTGTGGGCTTCCCTTGGCACAGCATCAGCCCTGTCCCCATCCTGCTGCCAGGAAGTGGTTCGGCTTCCAAATTGGAGGCTTTTGCCCATACCTTAAATGAGCAGACTGCTTTCATCCCGCGGGACACCAAACAGCTGCTTCTTGCTTGGCCAGGCAGCACCTACAGCAGTGCCCACACGAAACAGCTTTTCTCTCTGCTTTAAAAACACAGTTTCAGGGACTTTTAAAGTATCTATTTACTTAGCGATACATTGAGTTTACCCAATCATAAACACAACCACAATGGTTTTTTCACATGGTACAAAGAGTAAGAAATTCTGGGTCACAGTGCCCATAGTTCACACTGAAGCCTGAAGCTCCATCCCTTTTCCCAGAGTTGTCAGGACAGTGGACAGGCCGGGTTAAGGTGGGGTTTCAGCCCAAGCTCTGCACTGCTGAGCGAAGCTCAGCAAACAGCCCACTAGCCAATTAGAATAAATACTTAGATTTTTCTACTCCTTGCAGTTCAGCCCCGAAAGGTTAAAGTTTCTCAAGGGCAGGGGTAATCCAAAACCCTCCTGCAAGCCACCTCCTGGGCAGTTCCACCACAGGGTTTGCTGGGAGCATCAGAGGCTGCAAAGTGCCAGTGGAATTGGCTGTACCAGATGCTTCATTTCTTTGCCTTTGATTTCACAGTCTGAGGACTTGCAAAACCGAAACAGATTATTCCCCTTCTAGATACGGTATGTTGAGATGAAGAATTTGGGAAACCCTCCCCTGCGTCCCTGTGATCGCATGGCTGTCAAAACCAGGGACCAGGTTATGGTATTTGAACCCCCCTTTAGTGTTTGGACTGCGATGAGAGATGTCCCAAGTGAGTGATCCTGTACTTGCAACCTCAAGTTGCTTGAAATTAAAACAACGCAAGGAACAAACTCTTTTCCCATTACTTTTGTAACAGGATAGAAAAGAAATGGTGGATTGCCCTTTGGATATCTGACCAGCAAGAGGACAGAGGAGCAATCCAAAGCTGTCCTGAACCATACAGTGGCCATAGCACTGTCAGCACTGGGATATTCTCGCATTTTCATGGCATTTGAGCATACCTTTCCCTGAGGTCCCCCCAGAGCCTCATCCCGTAGAGCAGTGGCCAGCTGATGCCTTCAGACCTGGAGCATCTCTAAGCTGGATCCCAGGTGAAACACAGCACCACAGCGTAGTTGTACCTTGTATTACGGCATTATCTAGGGGAGAGGGGACACCAGTTTCCAGTCACATGCAATAGTGGAGTCTTACTAATAATGAGGGGGGAAAAAAGTATGACCTGCGTAAACCCTTCCCAGCCTGGGGAGAGCTCCGTGGCCCTGAGCCCGCCTGTGGGGACAGCCCCACACTGCCCTTGCCACCGGTGCGGGGGCCTCTCCAGGGATCCAGGGTGATGTCCCTGCTGCAGCAGGCTCCAGCACTACACATACAGGAAAAACTGAAAGGAAAAAGGAAAAAAAGATACTTGAGAGAAATATTTTACTGCTCAAAAGCGGTAGGGGAAACCCAGGAAAGGAGCCAGTGATTTACACTCACCCACAGTTTGGCCCCATGAATTCTGCTTGTAAGTTTTCACAAGTTTCTCATTTTCCCTTAATCCTCCCTATGCAGGTCAAATAGCCCTCGGAGGGCAGCACAATTAGACACCTTTTTCCTTCACTTTGCTGATGGCAAAAAGCCCTTTAGCAGCAGCGAAGGGGAAGTGAATCCTTTAGAAGAAGAAAAAGCATCACAACCCAAAATCTCCACCACCTCCTGCCACAGGCACGTGCCGACCACCTCGTGCCGGTGTTATGGATGCACCAATTTGCCCTTCGGCTCCGCAATCCCACTTCACCATCCCATTTCCCAAGACTTAATGCACTTGTATATACAGGAAAAACAAATCAGCTTGGGCTGATGCTTTTTTCCATTGCCAGGAGGCATTGCTGGAAAAGTATACAGAGGAGATCAAAGTGATAGGGTCAGGAAGGAGAACGTAAGTGTTTATACCCTGCCAAAAGGAACAAACTACATTCCTACTGCTCGGGAGCACAGGGAGCAGGCCAAATAAGTAACCAGATCCCTGTGCTAACTCAGCTCCGAAGCCAGCCTACTTCATAAGGTTATGTCCCACGCATTTTGCACAGTGGCCATATTTGTACATGCTGGCTCCTTATTTCACACCCAATGATCTCTCCTGGTTGTGCCCAGGATGCAGTGCTGTCCAAAGGGATGTACAAGTCCTCCCTGGGCTCATCCCTTTGCTCCTGGGCAGAGGAGAGGGCAGAGCAGGGATCAAAGGCACTCGGAGAGTGCCTCGGCAGCACGGGGCTGTGCCTGGGCAGCCCCCATCCCTTCCCTACCACATCCTCACGGTGGGACTCTGGGACCGCATCCCTACGTGGGTGCCATAACCCCAGCACTTTGGCTGAGTAATGGAGATCGACGGACAAGTCATTCCGTTGTGTTGCTTCAGATCCCGAGCATCAGGCTTGGGAAAAACACTGCGCCAACCTGCGGTGCTTGCATGGGCTAATAAAAATAATAAAAAATAGATAGGTCTATTATTTATAGCAAATTTTATACGTATTTATGTTGCCAGAGGAGCACCAGGGATGGGCAGGAAGCTGCACCGAGTGATGTGGGTGCCCTGCATCACCAAAATCCACCCTCCACTGCCAAAGCTGGGAAACACAGTGCTGGCAGCACGTGGACTCTGGCCTTGGAGCAGAAGCCCATCCTCTCTGGGTTGTCCCAAAATCAGGTTTGCAACACCTGGTGCAGCCCCAAGGTGCAGGACCTGCTCCTGCTCACACCAGTGAGACTCGGAGGAGACAGCGGCGGCCTCGGCCATGAAAGCCACGACGTGCTCTTTCGCTAGCAGCCTCCCCAGGATTTGGGCTTCACCCATCACCAGCAGGGACACTCCAGCCACCTGCTGCTCTCCCTCCTCTGGCACAGGTAAACCATTCCTACACAGACCAGAGACATGCAATGGTCAAATGTTTTCCTGGTAGAACGATGTTCCTCTGGAAAAACGGGGATTTAACAGGCTCGGATCATTGCCCTTTGCAGGGAAGTGCTGCCCACTCTTGCTACCTGCAGAGCACAGCCCTGCCAGGCTGCCTGCCCACCGCCCGGCCCTGGGAGATGTACAGCTCCATGGAAGGGGGTTTAACACCCACAGAGGGAAAATTTCCCTTTGCAGGGAAGCACTTGTGCATGCACAATGTGTCCTCATGGAGACTCTTCACCAGGCTTGCTGACCTGCCTAAGGATTTTCCCAAACGAGGATGCAGTGGAATGCCTGAGCTGTTCCCACACAGAATAAAGCAACATTCCCAACAGGAAGAGCCCAGCCTCCTCACCACCACAGAGCTGCCACCCCTTAGAGCTGCTCCCAAGCACCCACCTCCCTTATCACCCAGGAGAGGAACCTCATTCTTCCTCTGTGTTTTCCCCAGTGTTCCTCACAACAAAATTCCACCCGAAAGGCATTCCAGACCCACCAACGGCTCCCCTCCCAGCATTGCTTGCTCATTCGCTGGCAATTTCCAGGAAGAAGTGCAGGCAGGGAGATGGGGTTTTCTCCCCCCATCTCCACAGTCATGGCATGTCTCCCATCCTTCGCCTGTTCCGCCTGCTGGGACATGGGAGCAGGAGGGCAGGGGGTGTCACAAGGTACTCCAGAGCCCCTCCTAGTGCCCACACTCACGGGTTTGCTCCCAGGCACTCAGGGAAACCCAAATCCTTCAAGCCCAGGTCTCCATTCAGCAGACGGCACCTTCATGGGGATGAGGAGTTCCCTCATGGGACCCTTGAGGGTATGGAGAGACCTCTCCACACTTTGGGCAACACACATTCTCCTTCCTGTTTGCTCGGTGGAAGAGACAGATTCCAGAAACAGTCAGCATGCTTGGGATGCTGGTACCCATGCTGGGATGCTGGCACTCTGCCTAGGATACCTGACAGAATAAATCCACGTGCAGAAGCAGGACCTGCCGTTTCCCTTCTCCTTTGGCCGATAAACCAGGAAGAGATGTGTCAGCTCCCGCGTTTTCCTTTCATGGCAGGTAACGCTGCATGCCCTGAGCCATCTCATCGGGTCACGCAGTGTTTTCCAGAACCCTGCATGCAAATTAGAAGCTTTACTGTTTCAAACTCAAACAGGGATTTTCCACACGTGGCCGGAGTCATGAGCGGATGAGGTGGGATCCCTCCATCCTCTTGCACAAAGATAAGGGTAACTATATCCTAATGCTTGCAAAGAATTACTTGATTTGCTCTTAAAACCTGCCACGAGCTTTATTCCAGCACCTCGAGTGTCCTGTTTACCAACCTAA